>NC_041410.2:54643158-54783158 GCF_900747795.2 Erpetoichthys calabaricus | reverse complement strand
AAATTGATAACAATAAACAATCTTTTTTTATATTTCTGAAAGCATTCTTTGTTTACAGCATTTTTTCACACCTGCCTAAAACTTTTGCACAGTACTGTATATATGTATGTATATGTATGTATGTATGTGTATATATATGTATGTATATGTTGCATAGTTTACTGTCAAATAAAGCAAAGAGTACGCTACACATGTTTCGCCCTCATTTGGGCTCATCAGGCGTACACACTGTACTGCTCCCCTCTCGGGGAATTGAACCTTGGACATCAGAGACAAAGCCCCTTTACGCTGTGCCACGGCATGTGGTTTGACCAGACCTACCGGCTGTCAAATAAACATGTTGCGTACTCTTTGCTTTATTTGACAGTAAACTATGCAGCATTCCATGATCTGCTTCTCGCAACTGAAAGAGGGCACCGTGGTGGATGTTTGCCGAATGGCAGACCAACCACAAACGTTACCTGGTAGGTAACCACCCACACAATTCAGGAAATTGACACTCAGACTACGAATGCAATGAAAATATAAATATATATATGTATATATGTATGTATGTATATAATTTTTTAGAGAAATGGTGAAAACTTTTTTTTTAATTCAGCTTTCTTTCAAGAAGAACTTTATTTTCTTTTATGGCACATGTATGATTGATACATATTTTTGTACATATTTTGTTAGTTAAAGCACATAATTTAAGGACACTTTATTTTTAGCATTTTTATTGTCACTGAACAATAAACCTACACATTTTCATTTTGTTAATAGTAAAACACCTCTAACATTAAACTCTGTAGTTTAATTTTAAAAATACACATCAATACACGACATAAAGCTTTTATGCATCTGGACCAAGGCTGTCCTAACAGCATCACAGGCCCCTGTGCCAAGTAGTGAGCTGGGTTGTCCTTTATTGATAGTAAAATAGAGACATACATAGATATGAAAACATTGTGGATTCCTGTGCTTCTTCGGCCAATGTGCATTGTGCCCATACATTAAGACACAGTCCCTGCGTCTGATTATGCAGGAGCTTAGTGAAAAGATATTTTAAAGGGATGAAGGACAAACAAAATTGACCAATCAAATAACATGAAATCGGTTATAGGTATTGGTCTTAAAACCTGATTGGAGCATCCCTAGTAGCATGGAAAGCCTGATTTGTATTAAGTAATTCTTAAAATCTACAGAAAAAATAGTTACTGACCTGGGTGCAACAGTTTGGTTAAATTTGCCAGATCCTGAAGTGTAACCTTTTAAAACATTTATTAGAAAGTTTTTTTCCCTTATTTCTTTAGGAGAAAGAGGTTAGGAAATGGAAGGAAGAACTGCTGGATCAAAGACGCAGAATGATGGAGGAGAAGCTACTACATGCTGAATTCAAACGAGAGCTACAGCTTCAGGCTATTGTTAAAAAGGCTCAAGAAGAAGAAGCAAAGGTAAGAAGGATGGGAATGTGTGCATGCCATATTCAAGCTTTTTCTCAACACAAAAGGGCATTGACAATCTACTCTTTAACATTGCTGTTCTATTTGTGATTGCAGTAGTATCTATTTGTTCCATGTCACATGGTAGTCATTCTTTTAATGTGTGTGGTTCAGAATTTGGTTGCTTGATGTCAACTTAAGACATAATGCAACTATGTTAAAGATTTTGTTGCTATTTGATTCTTAAGCCCACTGGGTGGTCTGACAATTTAAACTTTATTAATGATGGGAAATTCCTTTTACCAGCTTCACAGTAATTACTGTATAATTTCTGTTGATAGTTTGATCTTTACCATACTCATCAGAAAAAGAAGAAAAAAGTAAAGTACATAAAACATTTGGAGTTAACGTATTTAAATTTTGTTTATTCTATAAAAATACTTATTCTTGTTTTTTAGTCTACATTCAGGATTAATCATACAATTGTGTTTATGTTTAGATTTCCTATGATGATTGCTAGTTTCACAATATTTCTTTCTTCCTGTGCATTCAGCTTTACCTTTCAGCTCCTCTTCGCAGGGATAAGTATTGAGGACTTGAATTAAAATGTTTTGTGATGCTTATATTTCTTTGTGGTGTAAGGAGGAAATATATATGAATGGAGTAGAATTGCAAACCTTCTTATTACACAGACCAAGTCTGTTCTAATTCCTTTTATGTTTGAAAATCATTGAGCTGAAAAATCCTGGCTATGAGTGGGCTCTAGTTGGTTAGCAGAGCAGAAAATTTGGCGTCTATCTTAAGTCTTTACATCATGGTTTCATTTTGTCGTGTATATTTCTGGCTTAGTATTTTATATATACTGTAAAACAGTTAATGAACTAAGAGCCTTGTATGTTCTTTTTTCTTCTTTTGATTTTAGAAAAAGGTATTATGTGTTATTAATTACATTAGATATTTGAAAAGAGAAATGTGTTTTGTTTGGATTAATTTCAAGATATTATCTTCTGAAACTGGTACATCTCTGAATGCAGTGGAATCTCCCCAAACCCCTCCAATTACTGTAGAGTAAAAACGTCTCTTATCTTTTCTGAGTTGCATCCCAGCATCTATGGTTATTTCTCAACAGTTGCACATTTATACAATAAGCGATATTGCTAAATAAATGGTGTTTTACCCAAGCATCAGCACTTGCTGTTTATTCTGAAATGCTATACATAAAGTGTGTCAAAACACCACAGCAATCATTTGTTTAAGTTAGGCATTTAATTTTGTGAGTGTTTACTGCACTACAGAGACAGCCAATTAATTATTTTGATAACTATATAGTGTGGGGAACAGCCCGGACACAGACAGGTAGACATGGTGTTATCACCACACACGAGTTTATTATACATTATTTACAATGGTCAAGTGCACAATCCCAGTGCCTCAGCACCAATCACCCCTTTAATTCCTGGCCACAACACAATGCCTTAACTGTCTCTGGTCCGCCTCCACTCCTCTCCACCAAGCTTCGTCCTCTTCCACCCGACTCTTGCCCATGACTGGAGGGAGGCGGCCCCTTTTATTCAACCTGGAAGGGCTTCAGCTGCATCCTGAGGCCTTGTAGCCACACCCCTGTGTGGCGGAAGCTCCAGCGGTGAAACTGGAAGCCCTCCAGGTGTCCCCAATACTCTTCCCCCCCAGCACTTCCCGGTGTGGCGGAAGTACTGAGGTCCAACACTCCCAAGGCATTGGGACGCCCCCTGGCGGTGACTAAGGGCCCCTACAGGGTTGAGCTTCCAAGCTCTGTACCCGTGGTCCCCACAGCAACCAGGGAGGACGCCCCCTCGTGTTCCAGAGGATCCACAAGCCCTCCTCCGGTCCTCTTGGGCGTCCCAGCCGGGCACGAACGCCCGCCGGGCACCACAATAGACAGAGCACAAAAATTTCATTTTCAATGCCTAACTGGTATCCCCGCATACTTTTCAAATGTTGGTAATGTCACTTACATTAGCTTTTGTTATGAAATTTCCAATCATTATTTGAAATACTTTTTTTTTTTTTTTAGGCTTGCAATAACATTATTTTTGAGTAGATGTTTGTTTTTCGCCACATGGTTATTTTTCAGATTTAGTTACTAGTTTTTAATGTCTACAGGTAAATGAGATTGCCTTTATCAATACACTTGAAGCACAGAACAAAAGACACGATGTTCTTGCCAAGCTGAAAGAATATGAACAAAGACTGAATGAACTGCAGGAGGAACGTCAAAGACGACAAGAAGAAAAGCAAGCACGGGATGAGGCTGTTCAGGTAAGGCATTACACAAAGCACCACCAAACACACTGTACTGTATAAAAGTTTTGCATTCAAGTTATAAATCAAGAAGATGTTAAAGCAACACAGCTAATGCGGTGTGAATGTATTAATAAATGAGCCTTTGAAATTAGATGCAATTGTATAAATAAAACTCTACCTAGCAAAGGGCAACAAGATTACCATCCTTAAGGAGCCTTCTAAAAGATGTAATAAGGAATGCCACAAAGGTTTGCACTAACCCAAAATAAAATGTTAAGGGAACTTCACAAATTATATCACAATTAATGGTTTGTTAAACCAAAACATCGGAATAGATTAGCAAACAGAGGTATTAAACAGTAAAGAAAAAAATAAACCAGTACTCTGTAGCCACATCCAAAATAAACCAGTACTCTGTAGCCGCAGAAAGTGCATCCGGTGTAAAATTTTGCCAAATCAATATGCGGACAACAATACAAATTTCCATACTGGATTGGTCGAGCCCCAGGTTAACAACGACCGCCACCAGTACTGTTAGCCAACAGGGTGCTGCAGAAATTGGGCTACTGTTGGCCTAAGAAGGAGAACAAGAGGGGGATGACGTGTCCAGAGACAAGAGGAGAGGAGGAAAGTAAAGAGAATGGAACTGAGGGTAGGAACTTTGAATGTTGGCAGTATGACTGGTAAGGGTAAAGAGCAGATATAATGGAGAGAAGGAAGGTTGATATATTGTGCGTGCAAGAGACTAAACAGAAGGGGAGTAAGGCCAGGTGGATCGGAGGTGGATTCAAATTGTTCTATCATGGTGTAATGGGAGTAGAAATGGAGTATGGGGTTATTCTGAAGGAACAGTATGTCAAGAGTGTTTTGGAGGTGAAAAGATTGTCTGACAAAACGATTATTATGAAGCTGGAAATTGGAGGTGTGATAGTGAATACTGTTAGTGCATATGCCCTGCAAGTTGGGTGTGCAATGGATGAGAAAGAAGATTTCTGGAGTGAGTTGGATGAAGTGAGGAACTGTGTATCCAAGGGACAGAAATTGGTGATTGGAGCGGATTTCAGTAGACATGTTGGTGAAGGAAACAGAGGAGATGAGGAGGTGATGGGTAGGTATGGTGTCAAGGAGAGGAATGAAGAAGGTTAGAGGATAGTGGATTTTGCCAAAAGGATGGACATGGCTGTGGTGAATACGTATTTTAAGAAGAGGGAGGAACAATGGGTTACGTACAAGAGTGGAGGAAGATGCACACAGGTAGATTACACCCTATGCAGAAGAGATGATCTGAAGGAGATTGAAAACTGCAAAGTAGTGGCAGGGGAAAGTGTAGTTAAGCAGCATAGGATGGTGGTCTGTAGGGTGATGTTGGAGATCAAGAAGAGGAAGAGAGTGAGGGCAGAGCCAAGGATCAAATGGTGGAAGTTGAAAAAGGAAGACTGCAAGGTTGAGTTTAGGGAGGAGGTGGGACAGGCACTGGGTGGTAGTGAAGAGTTACCAAACAGTTGGGAAACTACAGCAGATGTAGTAAGGGTGACAGCAAGAAGGGTGCTTGGCATGACATCTGGACAGAGGAAAGAGGAAAAGGAAACCTGGTGGTGGAATGGGGAAGTACAGGAGAGTATACAGAGGAAGAGGATGGCAAAGAAGAAGCGGGGTAGTCAGAGAGATGCAGAAAGTAGACAAGAGTACAAGGAGATAAGGCGCAAGGTGAAGAGAGAGGTGGCGAAGGCTAAAGAAAAGGCGTGTGATGAGTTGTATGAGAGGTTGGACACTAAGTAGGGGAGAAATGGACCTGTACCGATTGACTAGACAGAGGGACAGAGCTGGGAAAAATGTGCAGCAGGTTAGGGTAATAAAGGATAAAGATGGAAACGTACTCACAAGCAAGGAGAGTGTGTTGAGCAGCTGGAACGAGCACTTTGAGAGGCTGATGAATGAAGAGAACGAGAGAGAGAAGAGGTTGGATGATGTGGAGATAGTGAATCAGGAAGTGCAACGGATTAGCAAGGAGGAAGTAAGGACAGCTATGGAGAGGATGAAGAATGGAAACGCCGTTGGTATAGATGACATACCTGTGGAAGCATGGAGGTGCTTAGGAGAGATGGCAGTGGAGTTTTTAACCAGATTGTTTAATGGAATCTTGGAAAATGAGAGGATGCTTGAGGAGTGGGGAAAAAGTGTACTGGTGCCAATATTTAAGAATCAAGGGGGTGTGCATGACTGTAGTAACTACAGGGGGATAAAACTGATGAGCCACAGCATGAAGTTATGGAAAAGAGTAGTGGAAGCTAGGTTAAAAAGTGAGGTGATGGTTAGTGAGCAGCAGTATGGTTTCATGACAAGAAAGAGCACCACAGATGATCTTGCCTTCTGATGGTGTTAATGGAGAAGTATACAGAAGGCCAGAAGGAGTTGCATTGCATCTTTGTGGACCTGGAGAAAGCATATGACAGGGTGCCTCGAGAGGAGCTGTGGTATTATATAAGGAAGTCGGGAGTGGCAGAGAAGTATGTAAGAGTTGTACAGGATATGTACGAGGGAGGTGTGACTGTGGTGAGGTCTGTGGTAGGAGCGACGGATGCATTCAAGGTGGAGGTGGGATTACATCAGGGATCGGCTCTGAGCCCTTTTTTTATTTGCAATGGTGATGGACAGGTTGACAGACGAGATTAGACAGGAGTCCCGTGGACTATGATGTTTGCTGATGACATTGTTATCTGTAACGATAGTAGTGAGCTGGTTGAGGAGACCCTGGAGAGGTGGAGATATGCTCTAGAGAGGAGAAGAGTGAAGGTCAGTAGGAACAAGACAGAATACATGTGTGTAAATGAGAGGGAGGTCAGTGGAGTGGTGAGGATGCAAGTAGTAGAGTTGGCGAAGGTGGATGAGTTTAAATACTTGGGATCAACAGTACAGAGTAATGGGGATTGCGAAAGAGAGGTGAAAAAGAGAATGCAGGCAGGGTGGAATGGGTAGAGAAGAGTGTTAGGAGTGATTTGTGACAGACGGGTATCAGCAAGAGTGAAAGGGAAGGTCTACAGGACAGTAGTGAGACCGGCTATGTTATATGGGTTGGAGACGGTGGCACTGACCAGAAAGCAGGAGACAGAGCTGGAGGTGGCAGAGTTAAAGATGGTAAGATTTGCATTGGGGTGAAGAGGATGGACAGGATTAGAAAGGAGTACATTAGAGGGTCAGCTTAAGTTGGACGGCTGGGAGACAAAGTCAGAGAGGCGAGATTGCGTTGGTTTGTACATGTGCAGAGGAGAGATGCTGAGTATATTGGGAGAAGGATGCTAAGGATAGAGCTGCCAGGCAAGAGAAAAAGAGGAAGGCCCAAGAGAAGGTTTATGGATGTGGTGAGAGAGGACATGCAGGTGATGGGTATAACAGAGCAAGATGCAGAGGACAGAAAGATATGGAAGAAGATGATCCGCTGAGGCGACCCCTAACGGGAGCACCAGACAGAAGAAGATATCCTCTCTGATTTTCTGGTTTTGTATCCCTTAGCTTGGATATATGAGCTGACTGAAAGTAGACTTTGCACTAATGTGCCCCTTATTTTAAATCTTAGATTTTGTAACCCCTAAATGCAATTCTGTTGGTATTTTTGCACATTTATTATGTTTTTTATCATTATTTTGGTGATGTGATCATGCAATAATTTTGTATTTTCAATATTCTCTTCCAAGAGCAGCAGTGCTGCCTGTGATGTCATAATTGCCGCAACTGCATAAGAGGCAGGCGCAGATTAGCCAGCATCCAAGTACATGGGTAAAAGACTAGAAGAAATAAATTCAGGATTAATTTGGTGGGGAAAGGCTAATAGGCAGATAAGAATATTTTGTGTTTGGTTTTCTGACTTTTGATCTTGGGTAATATTTTGGGCATGAGTGATAGTGATTTTTGACTCACTGGTTCTTAACCCTGCCTGTTTGTCATCTTTCACAGCGCCTATGTATATGTATGTATATATAAATATTTATTTGATATCTGCTTTTGGCTTCCACACCCACCATTTCTTAGTAAAGTATATGATGCTGGAGGATACTGATGAGCTTAATTTTTTAAGAAAGGCTTGCACTTCCACATATCAGATGGTTCTGGCCGTATGACTCCCAAAGTTATCTTGTGCTGCCTTAAGGAAAAGGACAGTCTTCTCCTATTACTAAAGGAGAGGTCTATGGATCATCCCAGTGTGAGATTCATGTCACTGTGTGAACCTTTATGCACTAAATGGTTTTTGGCATTATTGTGTGTAATTTACATACCCATTTGTAAACAGCTATAATTCTGCTTATATAATAAAAGAGTTGCATATGGGTGAAATGTAGTGAGTATAACACTCTAGATGTTTCAAAGTAAGTATTTATATGATTAAAAAACCTTTGTTTACACCAATGTAATCTAAATAAAACACAGAAGAACTGGACACTTTACAACAACAACAACATTTATTTATATAGCACATTTTCATACAAAAAGTAGCTCAAAGTGCTTTACATAATGAATAAAAGACAAAATAAGAAATTAAAATAAGACAACATTAGTTAACATAGAAAGGAGTAAGGTCCGAAGGCCAAGGTGGACAGAAAAAACAAAAAAAAAAACTCCAGAAGCCTGGAGAAAAAAATAAAATCTGTAGGGGTTCCAGGCCACGAGACCGCCCAGTCCCCTCTGGGCATTCTACCTAACATAAATGAAATAGTCCTCTTTGTAGTTCGGGTTTTCACGGAGTCACTTGATGCTGATGGTCATACAGACTTCTGGCTTTTAAACCATCCATCATTGTTGGATCATCATGGTGCTTTGGGTAGATGGTGCCACCACCAACAGGACACCGGAAAAGGAAACAGAAGGGAGAGTAGGGGTTAGTACAGATTTTGAATGAATAGTTATTATAATGAATTGTATATACAGAGTATCAGGATTAAATTACAGTGAAGTTATGAGAAGGCCATGTTAAAATAATGTGTTTTCAGTAGTTTTTTAAAGTGCTCCACTGTATTAGCCTGGCGAATTCCTACTGGCAGGCTATTCCAGATTTTAGGTGCATAACAGCAGAAGGCCGCCTCACCACTTCTTTTAAGTTTTGCTCTTGGAATTCTAAGGAGACACTCAGTTGAGGATCTGAGGTTACGATTTGGAATATAAGGTGTCAGACATTCCGATATATAAGACGGGGCGAGATTATTTAAGGCTTTATAAACCATAAGCAGAATTTTAAAGTCAATCCTGAATGACACAGTTAACCAGCGTAGTGACATCAAAACTGGAGAAATGTGTTCGGATTTTCTTTTCCTGGTAAGGATTCTAGCAGCTGCATTCTGCACTAATTGCAAACGATTGATGTCTTTTTTGGGTAGTCCTGTGAGGAGTGCGTTACAGTAATCTAGCCGACTGAAAACAAACGCATGAACTAATTTCTCTGCATCTTTCGATGATATAAGAGGTCTAACTTTTGCTATGTTTCTTAGGTGAAAAAATGCTGTCCTAGTGATCTGATTAATATGCGATTTAAAATTCAGATTACAATCAACGGTTACCCCTAAACTTTTTACCTCCGTTTTGACTTTTAATCCTAATGCATCCAGTTTATTTCTAATAGCCTCATTGTATCCATTATTGCCAATCACTAAGATTTCGGTTTTCTCTTTATTTAATTTAAGAAAGTTACTATTCATCCATTCTGAGATACAGGTTAGACATTGTGTTAGCGAACCAAGAGATTCGGGGTCATCAGGTGCTATTGATAAATACAGCTGTGTGTCATCAGCATAGCTGTGATAGCTCACGTTATGTCCCGAGATAATCTGACCTAATGGAAGCATGTAGATTGAGGGTTTTAGGGATTTCTCTCCAAAAAACTGGATTTTACAGTACATAACCAAAAAATTGTATAATGCACAACCCTGGCTATCACTGTCCCAAGTTTAGATGTTATATTCCATCGCATTGCAAATGTTTGGCATTATGTTACCCCCTTCTTGGAAACATTTTGTCCCTTTTTTGGAAACATTTAGTCTCTTACACCTAAACAATCTATCAAAGCAAATATATCTTTATTTTTTTAAAAAAAAAACTTTTAACATCAGGTTTAATGCCACCCCTTAAATCAATTTCTGTTTACCAGTAGTCACAGAGAAACCATACATTTTGTACAATAGAGTAGGATTTTTATGCTGCAATTCCCACATCTTCTCCTCCCTTCTGTTGCAGTTAACCCACAGAAGTTTAGTGTGTTTTTCTTTATTTATTTACATTTACATTTACATTTATTTGCTTGGCAGACAGATTTATCCAAAGTGGCTTACAAAGGAGGTAAACATAATCAAGAAACATTAGGGTAGGGCTTCTTTGTTCAGCAAGTGTAGTAGGACAGGTAACAAAAGTTGATTGTCACAAGTGAAAAGATGTAATAACTAATAAATTTACAATCCCAGGTTGCAATCAATAAAGCAAATAAAGTTAATCTCATAAATTAACCAACAGTATAAAATATCACAGAGCAAAGTTTTTTCCAGTCAGCTAGACAGATTTTCACAGAACAGATGTGTTTTTAATTGCTTCTTAAATACAGTGAGGATGGAAGTGGGTAGCATCAATCCATCAACTAGAGCTACACAGGAAAAGAGTTTGGATTGAGACTTGATACCACACAGACACGGCATCAAAAGATGCTGTTCACTGGCAGACCTGAGTGTCTCCATATACTGAGATGCTGATCCAGTGACTACTCTGTAGGTAAGCATCAGGGACTTGAACTTATTGCATGTTGCTACAGGGAGCCAATGTAGTGACCTGAGGAGAGGAGTGACATGTGCATGTCTTGGCTGATTAAATACAAGATAGGCAGCTGCATTCTGGACCATCTGCAGCTGATTAATAGCTTTGTGGGTACTCCTGCCAGAAGGGAGTTGCAGTAGTCCAGACATTACAAGACCAAAGCCTGGACTAGTTTTCATAATCTGTCAGGTAAGGTCTGATCTTGCAGATGTTCTGCAGCGTGAACCCGCATGAACTATGAACCGTAGAAATGTGGTTAGAAAAAATAGCTGTTCATCAGTCATCACCCCAACATTGCGTACTGATTTGGCAGGTGACAGTGAACCAGGCTGTACAGAGATGGGGAGTTGAACATATTGGCTGGCTGGGATCACAAGAAGGTGTATATTTATTTATTTTCTTGTTGTTTTTCTTTTGCATTGCATACCAGCTTCTTTCAGTGCTGAGTTAAGGGGGAAGTGACAATTCATTTACTTGCAGTCCAACAGCTAGTCTTAGACACCAGACAGCCACCACTTTTGGGGACCAGGTGGATGTCGCTGGGATGTAAGCATGACTCCAAACCCTGTCCTCTGAAGGGAATGACAGAACTGTGAAGGTTTTTTTTAATCCCATTTCTAATTGTGCTCACTTCACCAAGCTGTTGTTTCAACTTTCCCCACCCCTTTGATTTTATTTCTTGTTTGTAATTCTTGTTTTCTTCTCCCATTCTATGCACACACAGGCGCAATTAAAAACGGGATAAAAAATACAGTCATGGCAGAAATTATCGGCACCCCTGGAATTTTCCTTGAAAATGCACCATTTCTCCCAGAAAATTGTTGCAATTACAAATGTTTTGGTATACACGTGTTTATTTCCTTTTTTGTGCATTGGAACAACACAAACAAACAGAGAAAAATAGCCAAATCATTGCTGGACCTAATTTGCCTCTGTCCCAACTTTTTTTGGAATGTGTTCCAGGCCTGAAATGCAGAAATGGATATATAATTAACAAATGAATTTAGGTTGACCAGACAAAACATAAAATATCCTGGTTGCATATTGTCTGCAATCAAATAAAAGTTAAAGTAAATTTAAGAATCACTGCTTCTTTTTTTTTTTTTTTTTTATTTATTTAAGTTTGCATTTTCCATACCGTCCCAACTTTTTCTGATTTGGGGCTGTACATACAGCTATGACATGTAAGATAAATTACCAGTCATAGACAATTATATGTCATTGAAATGCTCTGAACATCAGCTATGCAATGATGATGAGCCTTTCATTGTATGTGGCTCAACACAGGTGGGATCTTTAATAAAAGCAGATTCACTCAGCTGTGATGCACTGCTCACCTTGGCATATATATTTTCAAATTGTATTAATGAGCATAGACAATGTGGAAACTTAATTTAATTTATTTAAAAGAAGATACCCTTGGGTATGTAAAAATGCCAGTATTGCTTTTGATTAATTTTAGAGTTTATTGCAACATACACAAACAACTCTGAAATATGGTGCCGTCCCACCAACGGGACACCTTGTACATAAGTGGCTACATCACTTACACCTCCATCCATGAAGATGGATCACATTTGTTTTTGAATAATGTTGTTGTTGTTTTACTGTTGGTTCAGTGCATCTGTTTTGATAAGCATAGATAGTGATATCGGACTCTCCCTGTTCTTCGCCCAAATTGCCATCTTAGCAGTCCTTTGTGGTTCAGGGTTGAAATTCTCCTCCGTTTTATATCCTGAACAAACTTTTGTTTCTGCAGTTTTTTGACCATATGACTTTCGTATAACTATTGTGACAGATAGTGATCCACAATTTCTGTCTGACTTTTGTTTATATATATAAAACATAAACATATATAAAAGGAAATCCTGGAATGGAAAGCAAATGAAAGGCTACGATACGTGATCACCTTGAAAGACATTTTAAAGACCCGCGAGACCAGGGAGACTTGCCAAGGTGCATCTTGTGGGGACCGTAAACATGAGACTTGGTGCCAAGAGATTGTTCCAGGGCCATAGCAAAAAGGACAGCTGCTGTACAGGCTTTAAAAAGATTGAAGGGGAGCGTGAGAGCAGCTACCCCCCACCCTCCGAAACGCGAGCAGCATTATACATCCTGCAAGAAAGAATTCATCCACGCCCGGGGCCAGAAATAAAAGACAGGTATTGCTTTTACAACGTCACGTAAGACCAGGCAGTGAGCCATCATTTAAAATCAGTCAAAAGACCTCTAAGCTAGCAGTTGTTGGATTGCTTTTGGCAGGCAAGCATTATGTGCTCCGAGCTCTTAAAACAAGGACATGCGACAGGCAGAAGAGGCAGCTAGCAAGCAGCAAAAAGACAGAAAATGATCCAAAGGCATATCCTTAGCGCATGTTCAGCCGCAATACTCTTCACAACACGAGCAGTATTGTACGTCTGGGAAGAAAAAGATGTAACCATGCGCGGGGCAGGAAATAAAGAAACAAGTATTGTTTTTACATAAGGTTTTAAAGTAAAAGTGAAAATAATGCATATGTAATAATTCACAAGAAGATAACAATCTCTTTAAATTGTAGATTGCCTGCCTAAGGTAAAGTCATCCCTGATGAATGGGGATGTGGGAATGAGGGGCCCTTTCATCGGATTAGCGCTATTTCAGATGTGGAATGGCAAAATGGGGGAGGCAGCTTGATGAATGAGGTCTCCAGGACTTAAAACAAATCCAAATCATATTATGTGATATCATCTAATGTGAAATTCTATTCCGTACTTCTAGAATTTTTATACTGTATTGAGGATTTATTCTGTTCTATGTATTGTACTGTATTGTATTGACCCCCTTCTTGTTTGACACCCACTGCACGCCCAACCTACCTGGAAAGGGGTCTCTCTTTGAACTGCCTTTCCCTAGGTTTCTTCCATTTTTTCCCTACAAGGGTTTTTTTTTGGGGGGCTGTCAAGAGGCAGGGCCTGTTAAAGCCCATTGCGGCACTTCTTGTGTGATTTAAGTATATACAAAAAATAAATTGTATATCCAGTAAACCAAACACAGGGGTTGGCAAGCGAAGCGAGCAGGGGGCGGAGCCCCCTAGTGTATGTATATATATATATATATATATATATATATATATATATATATATATATATATATATAGTGATACCTTGAGATACAAGTTTAATTCGTTCCGTGACCGAGCTCGTAAGTCAAAATGCTCGTATCGCAAATCAGTTTTCCCCATTGAAATGAGAATAATTCGTGCCAGCCCCCCAAAAAGGTTTTCAACATAAGAAAAATATATTTAAAATGAACAAATATTGTATGCAAACAAAATAAAACCTAACACATAACAGAGAATCTAAAGAAATAAACAGATGTTGGCGAAGCCAATTAGCGTATTGTAATGTTTTTTTCTTTCACTTTACTTTTGCTTAACTTAATTTTCTTTCTTTTTTGCCATGCTTTCGTCGCTTTCATTCTCAAGGCATTTCAGTAGAAACCTGTCCAAGGAGATTTGTTTAGTCCTCCCCTTTAGAATGTTTCTGAAATGAGTTAGGCAAGTGTCATTAAATAGCACCGCTGCTCGATCAGTTGCAACTGGTGTTTCTTTTCAATAAAGTCAAGCGTTAGAGAAGTGTCATTAAATAGCGCCACTGCACGATCAGTTGCAACTGGTGTTTCTTTTCAATAAAGTCACGCGTTAGGCAAGTGTCATTAAATAGCGCCACTGCATGATCAGTTGCAACTGGTGTTTCTATTCAAAAAAGTCAAGCGTTAGGCAAGTGTCATTAAATAGCGCCACTGCATGATCAGTTGCAACTGGTGTTTCTTTTCAAAAAAGTCAAGCGTTAGGCAAGTGTCATTAAATAGCGCCACTGCATGATCAGTTGCAACTGGTGTTTCTTTTCAATAAAGTTAAGTGTTAGGCAAGTGTCATTAAATAGCGCCGCTACACGATCAGTTGTAACTTTTTCAGGGTGTTTCTTTTCTTTAAAGTTCGAAACTTTTTCCCCACATTGCAGATACTTCCTTTATCTCACTTTAAGAGATAACTTCCTCCACCATACTGATCTCCTGCACAACCCACGTATGTTGCCGCGTCTGTAGTTCCGTCAACTCCTCTGTCGTCAGTTCCTCGGAATGCTCTTTGATGGCTCGTATTTCGAATTTTGGCTCGTAACTCAAGGCAAAAAATTGACCTAGTGACAAGGCTCGTATCTCAAAAACTCGTACCTTGGGGCACTCGTATCCCAAGGTACCACTGTGTGTGTATATATATATATATATATATATATATATATATATATATATATATATATATATATATATATATATATATATATATATATATATATATATATAGTCGCAATAACGACCATGAGACATTGCGAAGGTTTGGGGCAGCCACCCATTTAATAGTTCCCGGCTGCAAAACTGATTGAAAAAGAGCGACATGTTTATTCAACAGAGTCCAAAACAGAACTGATTTTCTTCAGGCAATATGGCAGCTGT
The DNA here is from genome assembly GCF_900747795.2 of Erpetoichthys calabaricus. Taxonomy (NCBI): domain Eukaryota; kingdom Metazoa; phylum Chordata; class Cladistia; order Polypteriformes; family Polypteridae; genus Erpetoichthys; species Erpetoichthys calabaricus. The sequence goes on along the minus strand of NC_041410.2, from coordinate 54,768,174 downwards.
AAAGGCCAGCAAAGGAAGTGATGTCATCAGCACCGGAACCGGCAGGGACGTCATTGGCTGCCCCAGAGCCGGGCGGGATTTCCCTAGACTGGTCTGCAAAAGATCGAGAGGGAAAGTCAGTGCACTTCGCCACCCCCTGGTCTGGCATGGAATTACATGTATTCAAGCCCTTTGGTTGTCTTGTGTGACAGGGCCCCCCCCCCCTTAGCCCAGACCTGTCGGGTCGGGTGTTCTGCACCGAGAGGTCGTGAACGCGGGAGAGAGCATCGGCGTTGGCGTGGAGAGAACCCTTCCGATGAATGACCGAAAACTTATAAGGTTGTAAGTCAAGAAACCACCTCGTGACTCGAGGGTTAGACTCCTTGTGCAGGGCCATCCACTGTAAAGGTGCATGATCCGTGACAAGTGTAAACTCCCGCCCCAAGAGGTAGTACCTCAACTGTGTAATCGCCCACTTAATCGCAAGAGTTACTCTTTCCACCGTTGCATATCTGGTCTCGCGATTCAGCAATATCCGGCTCAGGAACATGACGGGGTGTTCAGCACCATCGACGCTTTGGTTCAACATGGCTCCAAGGCCTGTGTCCGAAGCGTCCGTCTGGAGGACAAAGGGAAGTGAAAAGTCAGGTGCCTTTAAAACAGGTGCTGACGTCAGGGCCCTTTTTAAGTCACTGAAGTCTGTCTCAGTCCATACCACAATGTTAGGGGCCCTCTTCTTTGTTAAATTACTCAAGGGCACGGCTCTCTCCGAAAAGCGTGGTACAAACCGGCGGAAGTACCCTGCTAAGCCGAGAAATGCCTGGACTTGCCGCTTGGTTCGCGGACGGGGCCATGTCAAAATGGCTTCTACTTTAGAGCACTGCGGCTTCACATTACCATGACCCGGCCATGTCAAAATGGCTTCTACTTTAGAGCACTGCGGCTTCACATTACCATGACCCACCAGGTAGCCCAAATATTTGGCTTCTTCCAATCCAAAGAAACATTTCTTTGGATTGATTCGAAGACTGGCTTCACCTAGCGTCCGTAATACTGCTCGGACGTTCTGTAGGTGTTTCTTCCAGGTGCTGGAATAGATGACAACGTCATCCAGGTAGGCAGCACTATACGTGTTATGGGGGCGGAGCACTTTGTCCACCAGACGTTGGAAAGTTGCAGGAGCCCCATGTAACCCGAATGGAAGGACACGATACTGCCAGTGCCCACTAGGGGTGCTAAACGCGGAATCCGTTAAAGGAACCTGCCAATACCCTTTAGTCATGTCAAGAGTGGTCAAATATTTAGCCTGACCAAGCCTCTCGAGGAGGTCGTCCACCCGAGGCATTGGATAAGCATCAAAAAGGGAGACCTGATTAAGTCGACGGAAGTCATTGCAAAACCTCCAACTCCCATCGGGCTTATAAACCAAGACAATTGGGCTGGACCAGGGACTATGACTCTCCTATATGACTCCTAGGTCCAGCATGCGCTTGATTTCCAGTTCCACTTCCACTTCCTTTGCCTCAGGAAGCCAATAAGGGCGTTCTCGGACGATGACCCCAGGTTCAGTCACAATATCGTGGGCAACCAGAGAGGTCCTTCCGGGTTCTTCGTCTACCACCTCGCGGACGGACGAGATAACTGCTTCGAGCTCTCTCCTCTATCGGTTATTTAAATTAGATTAAATAAATACATTTATTAAATAATAAATTTATTTTTTATTTATTTATTTATAATTTATTTATTTAAATTATATATATATATATATATATATATATATATATATATATATATATATATATATATATATAAAAAATATACACAGTGCATCCAGAAAGTATTCACAGCGCATCACTTTTTCCACATTTTGTTATGTTACAGCCTTATTCCAAAATGGATTAAATTAATTTTTTTCCTCAGAATTATACACACAACACCCCATAATGACAATGTGAAAAAAGTTTACTTGAGATTTTTGCAAATTTATTAAAAATAAAAAAATCGAGAAAGCACATGTACATAAGTATTCACAGCCTTTGCCATGAAGCTCAAAATTGAGCTCAGGTGTATCCTGTTTCCCCTGATCATCTTTGAGATGTTTCTGCAGCTTAATTGGAATCCACCTGTGGTAAATTCAGTTGATTGGACATGATTTGGAAAGGCACACACCTGTCTATATAAGGTCCCACAGTTGACAGTTCATGTCAGAGCACAAACCAAGCATGAAGTCAAAGGAATTGTCTGTAGACCTCTGAGACAGGATTTTCTTGAGGCACAAATCTGGGGAAGGTTACAGAAAAATTTCTGCTGCTTTGAAGGTCCCAATGAGCACAGTGGCCTCTATCATCTGTAAGTGGAAGAAGATCGAAACCACCAGGACTCTTCCTAGAGCTGGCCAGCAATCTAAACTGAGCGATCGGGGGAGAAGGGCCTTAGTCAAGGAGTTTACCAAGAACCCGATGGTCACTCTGTCAGAGCTCCAGAGGTCCTCTGTGGAGAGAGGAGAACCTTCCAGAAGGACAACCATCTCTGCAGCAATCCACTAATCAGGCCTGTATGGTAGAGTGGCCAGACGGAAGCCACTCCTTAGTAAAAGGCACATGGCAACCCACCTGGAGTTTGCCAAAAGGCACCTGAAGGACTCTCAGACCATGAGAAAGAAAATTCTCTGGTCTGATGAGACAAAGATTGAACTCTTTGGTGTGAATGCCAGGCGTCACGTTTGGAGGAAACCAGGCACCGCTCATCACTAGGCCAATACCATCCCCACAGTGAAGCATGGTGGTGGCGGCAGCATCATGCTGTTGGGATGTTTTTCAGTGGCAGGGACTGGGAGACTAGTCAGGATAAAGGGAAAGATGACTGCAGCAATGTACAGAGACATCCTGGATGAAAACCTGCTCCAGAGCGCTCTTGACCTCAGACTGGGGCGATGGTTCATCTTTCAGCAGGACAACGACCCTAAGCCCACAGCCAAGATATCAAAGGAGTGGCTTCAGGACAACTCTGTGAATGTTCTTTAGTGGCCCAGCCAGAGCCCAGACTTGAATCCGATTGAACATCTCTGGAGAGATCTTAAAATGGCTGTGCACCGACGCTTCCCATCCAACCTGATGGAGCTTGAGAGGTGCTGCAAAGAGGAATGGGCGAAACTGGCCAAGGATAGGTGTGCCAAGCTTGTAGCATCATATTCAAAAAGACTTGAGGCTGTAATTGCTGCCAAAGGTGCATCGACAAAGTATTGAGCAAAGGCTGTGAATACTTATGTACATGCGGTTTCTCAGTTTTTTTATTTTTAATAAATTTGCAAAAACCTCAAGTAAACTTTTTTCACATTGTCATTATGGGGTGTTGTGTGTAGAATTCTGAGGAAAAAAATGAATTGAATCCATTTTGGAATAAGGCTGTAACATAACAAAATGTGGAAAAAGTGATGCACTGTGAATACTTTCCGGATGCACTGCGTATGTGTATGTATATTATATATAGCATTAAAATGTATATTTTGAACCACCTTTTTTTTAGCTGTTAATTTCCATATCTAGTGGTTCTGATAATTCTTATGTTTATTTAGATGATACCAAATGTATGAAAATTAACAGAATTAATTTAGTTAATAAAATCAGTCATCAAAACAAACCTTAACAAGACATTGCTCTTCATTAAATACTGTTTTATAATGTAGGTGTTTACCTACGTTTTATCACTCCAAATTTCAAATTCAAAGACTCTTTCAACTTTTTTATGATCTTTTTTGGGAGCTGTGATGATCAGGATAATGCAAGGAGAAAGTCAAGTCTCACCAATGGCATGTCACCAACATCTATCCCTACCCTCAATATTGAGCCAGCATGTTTCTGCAGAAAGCAACCAGTTGTTGTTGGAATGACTGCAAAGATGATCAGGTTGTAACGGCCGACCCCTTACCCAGCCACCAGCTACACCTCCAAGACCTGTGGCCTGGATAATTTACTGAGGTTAAATCTAACTATCAAGCCGTACCTCTAACAAATTAAACTTTTCCCCCACAATTGACGGTGTAAATATAAGCACACAAAAGCAGATATGTAAAATTAAATGATTAATTATATTAAATGAAATAAGACAAATGCAAAATAGAAATATATACATATGTAAATATCCCTCCACCACAGCAACAACGTGACACCACCATATATAAATACAACAAACCCTCCCTTTTCCCTGTAACATATAACAAACAATGAACAACAACAATGAATGATATGTGGAATGAATGATCGTGAATTTGAGTCCGGTTATAAAAACTGTCCTGAATACGGATGACTGAATTATAGATAAATGAGTTGTTTGATTTTCCCGGCAATTGGAGCAACCTCACCGTGATTCCTTGACGTGTGGTGGATGACTTTCCAACCACGGGGTCTCTGCAGATGAGGGATGGAAGACAGTCCGGCAAAATGAAAAACAAACTGGTGCGAAAGCGCGATGTGAAAAAACAGCAGGTAAGTTGAATCCGTGGTTGAAAAAATGGTCTCCTTTCTCCTCTCCTTCTCCTTCGTTCTCTTCTCTCCTGATTGCTTAAATAGTCCTATGACGGCTGTAATTGTTTAATAGTGAACAGGTGCTTTCCAGGTTTGGGGTTGCGGTCTCCTTCCATCATCGCATTCACTGACACACACATAAACAGCAAACGGGACAATGGAATTAAGACGCACTTAGTACTAACATTTGACATCACTATAAACTATGTACCCCCGCTAGAAGGTGTTTGCACTAGCTTCTTCATATATGTGAAAATTTAGCTTCATTGTGGTATGTAAGACAAAAAGGGTATTAAAAGCTTTTCTTGGTACTGTATATGTGGATTTTCTTAAAGCAGCTTTTCATAAAGCCTGATTTCTTTAAAATTGCCTAAAATTATTTTCTTGTAAGTAATATGAGTAAAATACAGCCATATTTTTATAGGAATCTTGTAGAAATTACTCATTGTTTGCTTAATAAATGATGAAAGCATGTCATTAACTCCCATAAATACTGAAAAGCTGTTGTTATCATCCATTTGCAGAATTATTATCTACTAAAAGAAGTTAATTTTTTTTCAAGTTTCTATTTACAAACAATAAAGTGATGCAACTTGATTTTATCAGCATGCAAAAGTGAAATAATGTGGCAATGAATGAATTAATAATCATAATTAATGAATGGCAATTCTTAATTGACTCAACTTTTACATAATTAATCCTCTTTACTAAAGACAATCCTGTGAGGAACATATTTAAAAAAAGTCATTTTTGGGTGGAGTCTTCCTTTAATAAGATAAGGAAGTATCTTTATGCATAATTTAAACAAGATCCATTGTTCTAATGCATATTGTAATACACATTAAAAAATATTTATCCCAGGAAGATATATGTACATGCATAAATTATACTTTGTAATTCTGCTACTTCCCACTGTGTTCCCAGTCTCAATAAATATTAAAATATTTATTAGGAAACACATTTATATTTAAAATTCATAGTGACCATATGGCTGACTATTTTTTAAAAGCTAAACTTTCTCATTTTTGTCAGCCTTTAAAGCATGACAAACAGCGCCATAATCAATTTGAGTTTTACGTTGTTGTACTTGTATTTTACTTAACTATTTGTCTGCATTGTCACCCACAAATCCACTTCACAATTGGAAATAAATTATTATTATGGTGACATGATTCTTTGTGCTAACCTGAAACTAAGTATGCCCAAAAAAAAGTCTTTATCAAAAATGGTTATGTATTTCATAAACTACACATACAAGGAAAGTTGCAGATAATAATGGGAAATCGTGAAGTAGCAAATAATCAAAAAGACAAGATATAGCTATCACACTTTGCCTGAGAAATCAGTTTGGTCTTACTCACTTGTCCACGATCCAATATTCACTCATCAGCTACTACATTAAATCCCTGACAGGTAAAGTGAATAACATTGATTATCTTGTTACAATGGCACCTCTCATGGGCTGGGGTATATTAGGCAGCAAGTGAACCGTTAGTTTTTGAAAGTGATGTGCTGTAAGCAAGAAAAATGGGCAACCACAAGGATCTGGGTGACTGACAAGGGCCAGATTTTAATGGCTAGATGACTGGATCCAAAATGGTAATTCTTGTGGGGTGTTCTTGGTTTGCAGTGGTTAGTACCTGCCAAAAGCAGGCCAAGAAAGGACAACCTGTGAACTGATGACAGGGTCATGGGTGCCCAAGGCTCACTGATGTGTGTAGGAAGCAAAGGCTAGCCAATTTGGTGTGATCTACAGATGAACTACTGAAGCACAAATTTCTGACAAATGTAATGCTGGCTGTGAGGAAAAGGTGTCAGAACACACCGTGCATCACATCTGGCTTTGTATGGGGCTGCATGGCAATCACGGTGCCCATGCTGACCCCTGTCTACTACTGAAAGCACCTACAGTAGGCATATGACCATCAGAAATGGACCATGTTGCAATGGAAGAAGGCAACCCAGTCTGATAAATAACATTTTCTTTTAGATCATGTGGACAGCTGTGTGTTCCCAATTTATTGTGGAAAAGAGGTCAGCAGGATGCACTAAGGGAAGAAAACAAGCTGGCAGAGGCAGCGTGATGCTCTGGGTGATGTTCTGCTAGAAAACATTGAATCCTGGCATTCATGTGGATGTTACTTTAACACGTAACACCTACCTAAGGGTTGTTGCACACCATGTACACCCCTTCATGCCAAAGGTATTTTCTGATGGCAGTGGCATCTTTCATTAGGATAATGTGCCCTGTTACACTGACATACATGTTCATCATTGGTTTAAAGAGCATGACAAAGATATCAGAATGGTAAATTGGCCTCCACTTTCCCCAGATCTGTAGTTTGTCCTGGAAAAACAAGTCTGATCAATGTGGACCCCACCTCACAGCTTACAGGGCTTAAAGGATCTGCTGCTAACATCTTGGTCCCAGATACCACTGTGTACCTACAGAAGTCTTGTGCAGTCCATGCCTTGACGGGTCATAGCTGTTTAGCAGCTTGCGTTGGACCTACACAATATTAGACAGGTAGTTTTAATATTGTAGCTGATTGCTTTATCGGACCTTAAGTGTAAACAAAGACAATGTCCCATACAATTCCAAACACTATTTCTCTGACCATATTACATCTTTAACAGGCTAAGTTCTAACCTAACTTACTAAACTCAGAAGGTCACTGAAGATATATCCAGGGCAATTCCTGGAAATGTTTCAGAAAGTTTTGAGGCAGTCTCTCCAGAGTTTGTTCTTATGGCCCACATTATCCAGCAGCCTTGCAATCCAATACATAATGAAAAGGCCAGGCTAGCTTTATTTCACAAATACCGCCTGCCTGCCTCATGGCTCTATTACTTCTGGCACACACCCCCATCAAATAATTACTTATCAACCATCCTCACATCATCGTCTTAATATGTGACAGTTTTACTGGGTAGGTAAATAAGTACGTCCAACACCTTGGTATCAAATTGGATATTTCATAGATTAGTTGTGATCTCTAAAGGCTGCTGTTTGACCAGACTCAAAATATTGGCTATTAGGGAAAAATATGTTAAAAGAAAAATCTATTCCTTTATGTGAGAGTGTTACTCAGTCGGTAATTATGTCCAGTACCTCAAGGCAGTGTGATGCAGTGGTGAAGGCTTTGGACTTCAAACCCTGAGGTTGTGGGTCCAAGTCCCACTACTGATGCTGTGTGACCACGAGCAAGACATTTGACCTGCCTGTGTTCCTTTTGGAAAACCAAAAGAAATGTAACCAGTTGTATCATAAATGTTGTAAGTCACCTTGGATAAATGCATCAGCGAAATAAGTAAATGTAAATGTACCTCCATGTCAGTCAGATACTATATATGTTCTACATGCTACTGCAGCTTGCTACTGCTTTGTGTGCATAATTCAGGTTGCATCTTACATCATGCCTCGACATTTGTATTTATGTAGAGCGAAATCTGTATGAGCTAATTCATTATACATGTACTGTATGTGCAAAGTGAGCTCCAGTGCAGAAAAAATAACCTGCATTAAATCCACTTGGCTCCTATTGGCAATGAGCACAGTAATAATTACACCACAGCAATAAATTCTGGAAGAAGCAATAGTTTTTGACAATAATACCTTCACTGCTTTGGGTTTACATCTTCTACCCTGGGTAATTCTTTGGAATTAGCTGATACCTCTACAGTATGTGACTCTAGAATCAGCATTATGTGTGCTAGAGGCTTCACTAGTGAGTTTATGAGAAATCTTGAAGTGTATCAGTTCAGGCGAGTCGCGTATTGTCCTTCCAGCTTACTGTCTTTGCTATCCTTGGCATCTCTCTGGCTGCCTTGAGATCTTCCACAGTGTTTAAAAGTTATTAATCTCAAGTTTTGTTAACTTTTGCTATTAACTAGAAAAATATGAATTCATTGGAAAAAAATACTTCAATGAGCTGGTCAGGCAGTTTTATAATATAATTGTTTATGGATTTTATTTTATTCAGCTATTGATTTAAAAGTGCTATGAATCAGCATGTGAACATAGATCTTATTGAAAAAGGAGATAACCTAAATAAGTGTGTTAGGTGTAACATGATGAGAACAAATATGTTAAAAACGGTATGCTTGTTGCACACAAATAAACATTCATGGGAAACCCAACAAAGCAGTAAACCAATTTTCCTACTGGGGTTCCCCGTCATTTCTTCCTGTGTGTCTAGTTGGATGAATTCTTAACTCGCTTACCCCCACTGTTCCTTATTGGTGCAGACCTTATGTCCTCCTGTTGGTGATTTCATACCAGCCCTGTTATCTAGACTTATCTTTCCTTTACTATGTTTTATTTTTATAAACACTTTTAGACTACTTAATTTACTTTGTAGTATTTAGGTTTCTGGCTGAAGTTGCTCCTAATGTCTGCAGAATTCTTAACACTAGATAGCTTTTCTAGTGCTGCATATGTCAGGTACCATCTGAGCTGCCACCTGCATTAAATGTGACATGTGACTGGGTGACATGGTTCCCTTTGTTGTATCCAGCTATTGGCCTGGAGACGTTTTACTGATATCTTCTACTTTTGCATGGCTCTTCTCACTGTTTAAGACGGTCAAACACTTTTAAGAATTTGTTAGTTTAGTTGCGGTCTAGTGTGTTAAAGATATAATAATATTTTTCAGAAGTCCTCTTTCTTTTTATTTTTTGCCCTTGAACACACACTGTTTCTCACCTTCTTTCTATCTTGTCCTTGGAAGTTTTACTTGAGAGCATCATTTCTGACACGGTTTTTGCCCACTGCCATCTATCTTTTCAAACTGGCACAAGGAGATGTGCACTGACTTCTTAGAAGGTTCTCTACTCATTTTGAGGGAGATCTTAATGATACTGCCTCTTCCCTTTGCCACCATAGTGGCACCTTTAGCTCTGGCAGTCCCTTGCCAACTGAGCAACATTTTACTTATGCTTGTATACACACTACATAAGAAAAGGCTTTAACATTTAAAATAAAGAAGCAGTCAAACTTGCAGCAGCTATTACTGTTTCCTTGATCTTGTAATTTGTCTACTCGAAGTCTGATGCATCAGATTGTGCTTTGCACCATTCTTCTGCCTCCAGGAGTAACAGCTGCTTATCTTAAGTTTTCTTTTTCCAGAGCCAAATTTTTACTTTTATGTGCATATTATTATGGCTTCTCTACTCATTTTTATTACTTTTTTCACAGAGGTAAATTAGTACTTATATATAGTCTGGAGACAAATCATTTAGATGTATCAATTTGTTGTTGTATTGTCAAACAAATTTGATGTTTGTCCTGGCAGGAACGCAAAAGAGCACTTGAAGCTGAGCGACAGGCCCGTGTGGAGGAGTTATTGATGAAGAGGAAAGAGCAGGAAGCTCGGATTGAACAACAGAGACAGGAGAAAGAGCGGGCGCGGGAGGATGCTGCACGAGAAAGAGCCAGGTCTGTGGCCTTGACAGGCAGCCAGAAAGCTCCCTATTAGAGATAAGTTAGAATGGTTATTTTTTTAAAATCTGATTTTCTCCGTTATGTTGTATGAGCCAAAAAAAAGAAAGAATAACAGATGGCTCTATCCTCGTTATGACTCAACACATCAACAATCTTGTGTATCCCCTATTAAAAATATGTTCTGACAGGCTTATCCAGTATAATACTACTAATCTGAACAGCAACACTTGTTAAAAAATGTGCTAACACAAAATTAGAGTTAAATAATATGGCTTGCTTTTATACATTTTAATAATATAATTTGAAAATGCAGTATTCATTTTTTTTTTTATATTTTAGTAGGCATGTCAGTTTTCCAAGACCTTATACAATGATGAGTAATTTTACCTCAAGTTAAGACACCACTGAAAATATCCTTTAATGCTCATTTGTATGTTCTAAGTCACAAAGCTGTGCTTGAAATGGAGGTTTTAACTACTCCACTATATCAAAGGGTCAGAGATGTCATAAATGCTAGATAAGGGATGACAGACCTCACTCACTAAGATCTGCAACTGTCTGCAAGGTTTATTCTAGCCTTTAACTTTCCAAACATCTGTTTCATGTATTCAGTTTAATTCTAGTCTCAAACTTTCCAAGGAACTATTTTATACATTTTACCAAACTTTAACTGACCTTTTTCCCCAGTTTGTACATGATGATGTCTGCTTAAGTTTTAATCCTGTTTCATTTTTTTTAAAGTGCTTTTTCTTCCATGTGTGTTACAGGAAGTGCTGTATTTAGTATTGTGTGACTTTTAAATAAGAGATGATATTCTTATATTGGCTACAGTTGTTCTCAAAAAGTACAATTGAGACCCATACAGAGCATATGATGCCATACAAGCTACTGCTGCTCAGGGTAAAAAATGTGTAAAATTGTAAATAGAAACAGTGTGCTTTGTAAGGAACTATCATATGTAAACAGGGGCCGCGCCTTCAATATTTTTTTTTTGTGCTAATCCTGATTAATAAATCAGAGTTTAAAATATTTAGTACCTTTCACAATAGACTACTTATCAAAATTCTTTAGTTTATATAGTACATACTACCCAACATTTTTTTTTACATTTATCACACTGACCCTTGAATTAACTTGCTTAGTTAAAAATAGAAAGCCACTGTTTGGAATTAAACTACTCCCTCGGTGAATTCATTGCTGGCACTTTTTATCCACTAGATCATGCTGCTAGCAGTTTGAAAGTATAGTACATTTACGTAGACTTTAGTGCAAAAAACACTAGAAGATAACCTTCAGTATACAGACTTATAACATGGAGAAACAAACAGAAATTGGGATGGGTGATTTAGTATCCCATTGAAACACAGAAATAAAAGCCAGAAGGTGCTGCTTCTCTGGAGATATTAAGACACTTCTACCCTGCTTATTATGTGCACCTAAGAAATAAAGGTGCTGCAGTTAAACACAACATGAACATTTTTTTATAGATTACCTAATTATGTTTCTTTCATAATGTGCTTAGAAACAGTATACTCTACCTTCAAAGCTATTTTTTTATTTTTAAGTAATTCTATTGAGACAAGCAACAATTTAGCCTAGCTGATATGTAAGAGTCCTCTAGTCAAGCTTTACTTTTCATTTTAATTTACCTAATTAGACCTGTCATGTACTTTCTGTATAAATTATAACATTATAATCCATGAATAAACTGAATTAAATGATCACGGTACATGAAAAGTCAATCAGTGCATTACATGTACAAGTAAAAGAAGATTTTTTTCTGCATCCAAACAATGGAAAGCAATTTAGATCTTTAGTGTTAAAGTACGGTTTATGTAAACCTTTGCTATCCTCACAAATACATGCCAGAAAGTTGTATTATCTAGGCATGTACCTGTTGGCCAGAATGGTTCATTCATCCTTTCATTCATTTTCTAAAACCTTTTATCCAAAGCAAGCATCAGGCTCAAGGCAGGAACAATCTTTGGACAGGGTGCCAAGGCCAAAATACTATAGTATTTGAGGTTTTCTCTTTCTTATGCCATTGATACATTAGGATTTAAAATGATGTGACATTTTCAAGTAATCCAGTTCATGTTAACCAGAGGCCAGCGCTTATCCTGTAAACATATAGTGCAATGCATTTCCAGTCATGAGTGGGGCAGCAGTCAGTCACAGTGCTCACTCTTCTTCACATCCAACATGACACTCACAGGGCCAATCTAGAAATCATCGGTTAACCTAGCTAAGGCATTTTGGGATGCATAATAAAAACCAGAGTACTATATGACTAAGTGCATTTTCATGGTGCAACTGCTTAACCTTTCTCCCATTTTAGTTGGTGAATAATTAAAATGTTAGCAAAACTTGATGTTAATACTTTATAATCTTTAATTTTTCAAACAGTATTTCACTGATGATACTGTTTTCAGAAACTAGACCTCTGCACAATTCAAAAGTGGATTAGGAAAACCTTATGCTATACAGCGAATTCTGGTAATAAATACTGTTAAGAATTTAAAATGCAGAATTTCCTCAGATTTCTCCTTGGAGAATCCACCTGTACAGCACTGAAAAATTAAAATTACATTAAAATACTTGAAATGATAAAATAGGAATAATAAGTATAAGTATAATTCATTTTAGAAGAACATGTAAAGCTTAATCAGAAGTGTGTTTTGATTTTAGAGATCGAGAGGAAAGACTGGCAGCCCTTAGTGCAGCTCAGCAAGAGGCCATGGAAGAGCTGCAAAAGAAAATACAACTAAAGGTAAAAATTAAATCTGTATTTAGTTGTTTTCAGGAATAAAATAACTTGGGAAGCAAATGCTTTATTTTGATAATTCCTATCTTAACGTCAGATATAAACTACCTTTCAATTATTTTAAAGTAATGTTTTTAAAAATAAGATTTTTTTATTTTTGATCTTGTCGCCTAAATCAATTCAGAACCTGCTGTCTTTGCATAAAGACCTTTTAAATCATAACTGTAAATGTTGCCCATTTTGTCTTTCCTGAAAGCATGATGAAAGTAGTAGACGCCACATGGAGCAGATTGAGCAAAGAAAAGAAAAGGCAGCAGAACTGAGCAGTGGGAGACATGCAAACACGGACTATGCACCCAAGCTGACACCATACGAACGTAAAAAGCAGTGTTCACTGTGTACTGTCCTGGTAAGACGTTTGCACATTATTTATGTGGCAATTTATTTTTGGCACATTACTTATTTGTATGAAATAAGATTTAGAGGATTGTGATTTGTTTCTAAAACAGCTTTTACAATCAGTACATTTTATTATTTTCTAGGCCAGGGGTGTTCAACTGAGAATCCTGGAGGGGTGCCCTGGCTGCAGGTTTTCATTCAAGCCAATTTCTTAACCAGTAATCAGTTACTGCTACTAATTTCAGATAATGTTTATGCCTTTTTATGATTGACTTTCTTAATTGTTTCTTTCCTTAACTGACAGAAAACAAAGAGGTATAAAGCAAGTCAACAGATGACCAACTGCCTCAGTGGTCTCAAACAGTGCTTAATGGCCACCATTTTCACTCCAACCAATTTCCTATTTAGCTACTAATAAAGCACACTTTTTAATTCTATGGCTTTTTAATATTGTGATTCCACCACACCCAGTCATTACCAAAACCAATTTTCTTATTTATGAGATAATCTTCCAAATGTGTTTTTGGGTCAGAACAGATCTTCCACTTTCATTAGTAATTAGTTAATATTGGAGAAAGTGGTTGAAATGAAAACCTGCAGCCAAAAATGCACTAAAATAAATAAAATGTGTTATTATAATTATTATTGTAGCCCTCCAGGAACTGAGTTTGGCATCCCTGCTGTAGGATAACAGTTATGCTGGGTGCTTGAGGAGGTTATTGAGTACATATATAAAGGCTTAATGCTTTTTTTTTTCTTTTTCAAAAATCATTGCAAGTATGAAAAATTCTCAAAGACTGCAAATGTTTCTGAATTATATAAAAAGGTGGTTGAACTAATCCAAATAACTAAATGTAGTGGGAATAAGAGTTTAAGTAATAGTTGGAGTCACTGCAGTAGAAATGATAGTATTGTCACGTGTGCAGAGGCTGGTAAGCATAACATGCTTATCTTTTGGTTCCATTATGCTCTTGGTTGCACTTTTCTGCACAGCTTCTAGCTCTATTTTGTCTGATATGTAGAGTGATGGACAGCTGGGGCCCTTTCCCAGTGGGAATGCCGTCATAAAGGAAGGGCCGGGGGATCAGATGTGTACAGGGCACTGCCTCCCCCGGAGTGCTAGATGGCAGGCCCCCCGGGTTGCAGCACCATCTTGGATTCCCACAGGGTTCCATGGGAGTTGGTGTTTGGCGCAATTCTGTGGGGGCTGCCAGGGGGAACTGCAAAGCCCTACATTGTTAGGCTTCCACCACTTGAACCTTATCTGTACCCCTCCATTGACCATGACAGAAGTAATCAGACAAGAAAAATGTTATATATATATATATATATATATATATATATATATATATATATATATATATATATATATATATATATATACAGTGGAATCTTGGTTCACGAACGTCTCGGTACACGTACAAATCGGTTTACGACCAAGAAGTTCGCCAAACTTTTGCCTCGGTTCACGACCACACACTCGGTATACGAACAAGCCAGGTTCCCTTTCGGTTTGTACATGTTCAGTCTTTCCCTGTGCATTTCCTGTGCAGCGAACAAGAGAGAGAGCGAGAGAGTAAGAGTGCGCAACACACACGCACACACACAGGCAGCACACACACAGGCAGCGCGAGAGAGAGCCGTGCACACACACAGGCAGCTTGAGAGAGCCGCGCACACACACAGGCAGCGCATGAGAGAGCTATGCACACACACACAGGCCACGAGAGACAGATGCGCACACGCATAGGCACCGCCAGAGAGAGACAGACGCGCACACACACAGGCAGCGCCAGAGAGAGACAGACGTGCACACACACAGGCAGCGCCAGAGAGAGACAGACGTGCACACACACAGGCAGCGCCAGAGAGAGACAGACGCGCACACACACAGGCAGCGCCAGAGAGAGACAGAAGCGCACACACACAGGCAGCACGAGAGAGAGAGAGACAGACGCACACACACAGGAGCTTGCTAGAGACACACACACACACACACACACACACACACACACAGGCGCTCCAGGCTCGCAAAAGAGAGAGAGGGAGGGACGCATAAGGTAGAGAAGGCTTGTTTTTGTTTTCAGTTCTGTTTACAGTGATCAGTTCGTAGCCTGCATTGTTGCAATGTTACTTTTCTTGGTGGTTTATTAAATTACGGATTTTTCAAATGTTCAATTTTTCCCCTGTGCTTAAAACTTATTAAAAAAAGGTGTTTTTAGCAAGCGGTTCCTAGCACTATAGCGCGAACTATTGCAGTGTTAGTTTTCTCTGTTGTTCAAGGTTTTCTCAGTGTTATTCAATGTTTTTACATTCAGTTTACTATTACGCTGTGCATTCTATGGTATATATGGTATAATTACCTCGGTTCACGACCATAATTCGTTCCAAAACTCTGGTCGTAAACTGAGTTGGTCGTGAACCGAAGCAATTTCTCCCATAGGATTGTATGTAAATACAATGAATCTGTTCCAGACCGTACGAACTGTATGTAAATATATATATTTTTTAGTTTTTAAGCACAAATATAGTTAATCATACCATAGAATGCACAGCGTAATGGTAAACTAAATGTAAAAACATTGAATAACACTGAGAAAACCTTGAACAACAGAGAAAACTAACACTGCAATAGTTTGCGCTATAGTGCTAGGAACCGCTCGCTAAAAACACTTTTTTTTTAATGAGTTTTAAGCACAGGGGAAAAAATGAACATTTGAAAAATCCGTAATTTAATAAACCACCAAGAAAAGTAACATTGCAACAATGCAGGCTACGAACCGATCGCTGTAAATAGAACTGAAAACAAAAACAAGCCTTCTCTACCTTATGCATCCCTCGCTCGCTCTCTCTCTCGCGCCTGTGTGTGTGTGCATGCGCCTCTCTTTTGCGAGCCTGGAGCGCCTGTGTGTGTGTGTGTCTCTCTAGCGCACTCCTGTGTGTGTGCGCGCCTCTCTCTCCTGCGCCTGTGTGTGTATGCGTGCGTCTCTCTTTTGCGCGCCTGGAGCACCTGTGAGTGTGTGTCTCTCTAGCGCGCTCCTGTGTGTGTGTGCGCCTCTCTCCCGCGCCTGTGTGTGTGTGCGTGCATCTCCCTTTTGTGAGCCTGGAGCGCCTGTGTGTGTGTGTCTCTCTAGAGTACTCCTGTGTGTGTGTGTGTGCGCGCCTCTCTCGCACGTGCTCCTGTGTGTGTGCGCGCGGCTCTCTCTGTCTCGTGCTGCCTGTGTGTGTGCCTCTGTCTCTCGCGCTGCCTCTGTGTGTGTGTGTGTGTGTGTGTGTGTGTGTGTCGCGCTGTCTCTCTTGCTCGCTGCACAGGAAATGCACAGGGAGAGACTGAACATGTACAAACCGAAAGGAAACCTGGCTTGTTCGTATACCGAGTGTGTGGTCGTGAACCGAGGCAAAAGTTTGGCGAACTTTTTGGTCGTAAACCGAGTTGTACGTGTACCGAGACGTTCGTGAACCGAGGTTCCACTGTATAAGGAAATCCTGAAATGGAAAGCAAATGCAAGGCTACGATACGTGATAATCTCGAAAGACATTTAAGACCCGCGAGACCAAGGAGACTTGCCATGGTGCGTCTTGTGGGGACCGTAAACATGAGACTTGGTGCCAAGAGAGTGTCCCAGGGCCGTAGCAAAAAGGACAGCGGCTGTACAGGCTTTAAAAAGATCGAAGGGTAGCGCGACGGCAGCTACCCCAAACTAACGCGAGCAGCGTTATACATCCTGCAAGAAAGAATTCAAACACGCCCAGGGCCAGAAATAAAAGACAGGTATTACTTTTACAAAGTCACGCGGAAAAAAAAAACAAACAAAAAAAATGCCGCTATACACGTGGAGAAAGATAAAAGATATGAAAGTAGGAAAATTAGAAAATATAAAAAAGTAAAGATCGCAGTAGCGCAAACAAACAAACTGTCTCATTTAACTATGCACCAGTCTAACTTTGGTTTTGCACAATAATTACTACACTATTGCACCTTAACACTTAATTCTACTTTATTCACATAATTTTACTTATTTATTATGTTCTACTATACTGTTATCTTTCAATCTGTGACTTTTTGTTAATTTAACTGATATTCTTCTAACTTTGCACAGTTTTTGATAAGCAGATCAGGATGCATTTCACTGCGTGTTGTCCTGTATAACTATGCATGTGACAAATAAAGAATCTTGAGAATTTCAAAAACGGAGTTTACCGCACATGCATTTATTGGTTACTTTGTTAGTGTATATATATTTATCTGTCTGCTTATTTTAAAAGCTACATTTACCCAGGAGTCAAAAACGTTCTGTCTGGCCCTGTCTTGTTCAAAAACCTAGACAAAAGCTGGGTATCACCTTGGTAACCCCATGTACTTTTGGAATTGTGAGAGGAAAATAGCACGACTTTACAGACAGGAGTTCAATGCAGAACTCTACTTACTTTTTTACTTTGTAATAAAAAAAAATAACTGCTGATGATGTAGATCGTTTTGTCTGTGCTGAAATTCCAAACAGAGAAACCTATCCTGACCTCATTAAAAAGATTCAACATATTGGGACTATCCTGAATATTAGGTACTGGCAAATAAAAGTGATTCTGATTCTTATCACACTCTTAACAGTGACCAGTTTTACAGTCACCAAGTACCACAACACACATCTTTCAGATGTTTTCAGAGTGAATAAACCTGAAAACACAATAAAGTGAGAATAATAATAATCTCTCTATATATAAAAGGAAATCCTGGAATGGAAAGCAAATGCAAGGCTACGATATGTGATAATCTCGAAGACTACAAATATTGTTTTTACAGAAGTTCTAAAATAAGAGTGAAACTAATGAAATAACAACATACTGTAGTATAATAATTTATACATACATATCCAGGCTCTGCGGTGTGCTGGCGCCCTGCCCGGGATTTGCTCCTGCCTTGCACCCTGTGCTGGCTGGGATTGGCTCCAGCAGACCCCCGTGACCCTGTGTTAGGATATAGCAGGTTGGATGATGACTGACCTATCCAGGCTGAAGATTAGCCCTCTGCTAATGCTGCCTTGCACTCCACTGAACTTGGTGTATATTCATTGGAATTCCCCACTGAAGAACTGGATGATGATTATTGTAGCCAAATCTTTGAAATGTGCCACTATGATCTGTGAGGTTTATACTGAACATATTATTTTATAGGTTACTATAGATGTAAATAAATACAACTTAAATCATGCAAATCATCTAAGAGAGAAACCTGTCAGGGAGATTAACAGAAACAAGTGGAAGATGGCTCAGGCAGGCTATTTAAAAGTGCTGATGCGCCTTGTTTGATAATCAATATATGGCTGTGGGCCAGTCTCTATGAACGAATTCCATGGGATAGTTCTTTCAGGCAGGAATTTTGGTTGATTAAAGCAGGCAGAGGCCATGAGTGATTAGAACAGGTGCACTGTACACAGATTGAAAGATGTGAATATCATTATGATGATACCATTAATATAAATTAGAAAGTGGGATGGACCTTTGACAGACAACACTGAAGATTTCCGCCCATGTGACACATTCACTTCTTATCTGTACTTTTTGCCTTTGGGTGATTAAACAACTTCAAATTCAGTTTGTCAAAATTAATCTTCAATGTGGTAGCTTTTGAAAGTCTAAATGAGTTATGTTGCTTGTTTCTCTTTTACGTATCTGCTGCTTTGATTGCCTGTCCATAAAAGTCACAGATTGTTTTACCAGGATCCTCTTTTTATATCCCAATGATGGTGGTTATTTAGAAAATTATTTTCATATAAATAGTGAATATTTGTTTACTGTATAATTTATTATATTTTTGATTATACTTTTAATAGTAGTGCAAGGTATATTGTTCTATAATTACTGGTTTCCATTCTGTCTGATTTCTGGAGGATAGATTTTAGACCATATGTTAGAAACAATAAGTAATCCTTTACTTGGTTTTCATTCCATCCCCTTCTTCAGTGATCAATTACTGCTACTAATGGAACATATTTGTTTTTGCCTAATTTTAATTTAACACAATAAAAGCAACATTTGTTGTGCAATCAAATGGGATTAAATTGCACAGTAAGAAACTGGTTGCAATATCCTATGCTGTACTAGTAGCATAAAACTGGAGTGTGTGTAATCCACCTTCTATGACTCAGCAGGAATGTGATGTAGTATAATATCTTAAATTGGACAAAATCCAATATACAGTTGTGCTTGAAAGTTTGTGAACCCTTTAGAATCTCTCTCTCTCTCTCTCTCTCTCTCTCTCTCTCTCTCTCTCTCTCTCTCTCTCTCTCTCTATATATATATATATATATATATATATATATATATATATATATATATATATATATATAAAATCCCTATGTGTGTCCAGGTGTCCGTGTGTGGGTGTCTTCTGATGAAGTCCTCACAGGTGGCGCAGTGGTAGTGCTGCTGCTTTGCAGTAAGGAGACTGTGGAAGCTTGTGGGTTCGCTTCCCGGTTCCTCCCTGTGTGGATAGCGCTTTGAGTACTGAGAAAAGCGCTATATAAATGTAATGAATTATTATTAAGTGCGCATGCGCGGGGCACGGTACGATGCGCGATTATTACTGTCAGAGAAAGTTAGAGGCGTTTACGGAAATACAAACCAGTATTACTGCGAGAGGAAATTAAAGGTACACAATACAGTGACGCATATTACAGCCACATACAAGCCAGTATTACTGTCAGAGGAGATTAAAGGCATATTACCGATGCGCACGCCTGTATTACCACCAGAGAAAATTAAAGGTATATTACGGACATACAAGCCAGCTGACGTTCAAGACGGTATCCTTCAGTAAGGGCGCGCACAGGCATCCTTCAATAAGGGCGCGCACAAAAAGGCGCGCCTCAAAAGGGCGACCTCAATTGGGCGCAGTGAATAAAGGCGCGCGTAAATAAAGATCTGCACCTTTGTTGCTCTTCACATATTCCAGAGCCATTTGAACTAAATTATCTACGAATGCCTTTATTCGCCGCGCTCAATTGAGGTTGCCCTTTTGAAGCTCGCCTTTTTGTGCGCGCCCTTATTGAATAGAGCCGTACAAGACAGTATTACTGTCACAGAAAATTAAAGACACAATACACGGCGGCAGCCCACGAAGAACGGTCAGCTCAGCAAGTAAACATCAACAAAAGAAAGGCTGAAAGAAAAATACAATCAACAAAAAGAATGAGGTCATAGTCCCTTGCCATTTAATATAGACTGTTCCTACTAATGTTTATGCACTACTGTTCTAGCGCCCGTTATTGTAACGGGCTAAATGACTAGTATATATATAATTCACTAAGCTGACAGGGCAAGCAAGACAACCATGGGATATGCACGGCATAGCCACACCCACAAAATCACAGAGACCCGCTCACCAACTCTAAGACCATGGGATACGACAACTCACAGAGCCACGCCCGCCAACTCTTAAGAGCATGGGACAAGAACGCCTGACTGTTACCAGCATTCACTGCAATGCATTCACCGCAATGTACTGGAGTGTTAAACCATCGCAGCTTTTAACTCACAAACTGCAACAACTCGCCAAACACCGCCACCCTGTCTCTCGAGGCATTCACACTGCCGGAAGACAACCATGGGATACGCAAGAAATAGCCATGTCTGTCAACTCACAAAGCCCCGCCCACCAACTCTAACACCGCATCAGACTCTTTCTATATCTAAGAAGATATATAGATACTCATTATTCCCCGGCATGCGTCCACCCACGCTCTCAAGGCATTCATAGTGCCTGCTCATGTGCCCAGATGCAACAACTCACCACACACAAATTTCGCTTAATTTGACTCAACACGGGAAACCTCACCCGGCCCGGACACGGAGAGGATTGACAGATTGATAGCTCTTTCTTGACTCTATGGGTGGTGGTGCATGGCCGTTCTTAGTTGGTGGAGCAATTTGTCTGGTTAATTCCGAAAACGAACGAGACTCCCTACTGCTAAATAGTTACACGACCCCCGAGCGGTCGGCGTCCAACTTCTTAGAGGGACCAAGTGGCTTTCAGCCACGTGAGATTGAGCATTAACAGGTCTGTGATGCCCTTGGATGTCCAGTACTGCATGCGCGCTACACTGAATGGATCAATGTGTGTCTACCTGGCGCCGACAGGCGTGGGTAAGCCGTTGTTCCCCATTCATGATGGAGACCGGGGCTTGCAATTGTTCCCCACGAACGAGGAATTCCCAGTAAGTGCGGGTCATACGCTTGCACTGATTATGTCCCTGCCCTTTGTACACACACCCCCTCGCTACTACCATGGTCGGGTGACTTGGTGGATTATATATAGAAAAGCAGGCAGAACAGCAAAGAACAATGAATGGCGGGGAGACGGTAAAAGTAGATAAAGATAATCCAGTTAAACAAATGAGACAAAAATATTATACTTGGTCATTTATTTATTAAGGAAAATGATCAAATATTACATATTTGTGAGTGGCAAAAGTATGTGAGCCTTTGCTTTCAGTATCTGGTGTGACCCCCCTTTGCAGCAATGACTGCAACTAAACGTTTCCGGTAACTGTTGATCAGTCCTGCACACCGACTTGGAGGAATTTTAGCCCATTCCTCCGTACAGAACAGCTTCAACTCTAGGATGTTGGTGGGTTTTCTCACATTAACTGCTCGCTTCAGGTCCTTCCACAACATTTCGATTGCATTAAGGTCAGGACTTTGACTTGGCCATTCCAAAACATTTAACTTTATTCTTCTTTAACCATTCTTTGGTAGAACAACTTGTGTGCTTGGGGTCATTGTCCTGCTGCATGACCCACCTTCTCTTGAGATTCAGTTCATTGACAGATGTCCTGACATTTTCCTTTAGAATTCTCTGATATAATTCAGAATTCATTGTTCCATCAATGAAGGCAAGCCGTCCTGGCCCAGATGCAGCAAAACAGGCCCAAACCATGATACTACCACCACCATGTTTCACAGATGGGATAAGGTTCTTATGCTGGAATGCAGTGTTTTCCTTTCTCCCAACATAATGCTTTTCATTTAAACCAAAAAGTTCTATTTTGGTCTCCTCTGTCTACAAAACATTCTTCCAATAGCCTTCTGGTTTGTCCACGTGATTTTTAGCAAACTGCAGACGAGCAGCAATGTTTTTTTTTGGAGAGCAGTGGCTTTCTCCTTGCAACCCTGTCATGCACACCATTGTTGTTCAGTGTTCTCCTGATGGTGGACTCATGAACATGAACATTAGCCAATGTGAGAGAGGCCTTCAGTTGCTTAGAAGTTACCCTGGGGTCCTTTGTGACCTCACCGATTATTACACGCCTTGCTCTTGGAGTGATCTTTGCTGGTTGACCATTCCTGGGGAAGGTAACAATGGTCTTAAATTTCCTCCATTTGTACACAATCTTTCTGACTGTGGATTGGTGGAGTCCAAACTCTTTAGAGATGGTTTTGTAACCTTTTCTAGCCTGATGAGCATCAACAACTCTTTTTCTGAGGTCCTCAGAAATCTCCTTTGTTCATGCCATGATACACTTCCACAAACGTGTTGTGAAGAGCAGACTTTGATAGATCCCTGTTCTTTAAATGACACAGGGTGCCCACTCACACCTGATTGTCATCCCATTGTTTGAAAACACCTGACTCTCTAATTTCACCTTCAAACTAACTGCTAATCCTAGAGGTTCACATACTTTTGCCACTCACAAATATGTAATATTCGATCATTTTCCTCAATAAATAAATGACCAAGTATAATATTTTTGTCTCATTTGTTTAACTGGTTTCTCTTTATCTACTTTTAGGACTTGAGTGAAAATCTGATGATGTTTTAGGTCATATTTATTCAGAAATATAGAAAATTCTAAAGGGTTCACAAACTTTCAAGCACATCTATATACATGGAGGTGTACATACATTGTGTCTCATTGTGGCTTACTCTACTCTACTGTTTTATTATCTATAAAAACCTAGTTTTAGATGGGGCCCTAATCATATTGTGGTCTTTTTAGGTCCTTTGCATATAATGTGAAAAGCACCTACTGTGTTTTTTACTGTCCTACCTGCCTGTCTGTCCACATAAAACAACATGTAGCCAATTGGACTGATTTTGTTAAAATCAGTCACTAATATTCTTCAAGGAAATTTGTTGGGAAAATTAAGTTTTCATTGAGATATATCCACTAGAAGATACTGTAAAAATGTTTGACATTTCTGTGATTTTTTTTTTTCTTTTCATTGTACATGATTATTCAAGTCTTCAGTCCCAGTGTTTTGGAAGCTCCAAGTTTACACAAAAGATAAACATTTGCCTATGGAGGGCAACATTGCCTCAAAAAGCAGATTTGAAGGAAGATTGGTGTTAGCTAGAGAATAAACTTCTCTGTTAAACATAAAAATACAAGTATTTATTGAACAGCAGACTAGACTGATATTTGGAAGTATGCTTAGAAGAGTAGTTGATTTAAATTAAATTGGTTGGGGCCTGGATGCCTAGTCCTTCAGAGGACACTATGGGTGTGAAGCTTTAAGCACAAACATGCTAAGCAGTCTTTTCATGTCATCATGCAAGAATCATTCAACAGCATGGGCACTTGTCTAATCTTATAATCTTTAATTAGTTTAGTAACAGCCATTGGTTGAATTTTTAGATGGGTCAGGATTTACCAAACATACCTCAACAGAATACTTCTTCTAGGTTTGATTGGTCCATCTCCATGGGTGAGGGACCATCTACCTCCTGGGTTGCCTGACTGCTGTTAATAAGAGAACAGGGAAAGCCATTTATGCATGAACTGATAGCCAGAGTCTGTGCTAAGCTTATGTTCCTCCATAAGTGTTAACAATAGAGATATTTGAAACATTATATATTTTTATGGGTTTTTTCTTTCTTTCATTTCCTCCATTTTCCTCAGTGTAAGTGTGACTACAATTTATAGAGACTTTTTTGTATGATACATGGAACTTTTGATATTTTTAAATTAATCTTTAGTGTTTTTGCAATATAAGGCAAATATGCAATGTGGTATGCTGTGCAACAGGTGTGTTATTTTGTGCTTTTCCAGTTTTAAATGTCAAGGGGTCTACATTGTTTTTTCAAAATTATAAATATTATTGTGACTTGCAGAAACCTGCTGGAAAATAGCAGCATAAGAAAATACATAAAACACTGAATTCAATCAGTCACTGGCATGTCTGAAATTGGATGACTTTAGCTATCATCTTTCTTCTTTATTTAGCTCCATGAAAAAAAGTGTAAAAAGCAGTGTCTTTAAATGAAACATGCTATCTTATGAATCCGTTTCATACATTGTGTCTTTGGCTGTAACCTTTGAAAGGTTAGAAAAAAAAGTGTCCTTAGCCATCTGTGACAGTAGCAATCAAGAGGAGGTCAGTAGCAAGCACTCCATATAATGACATGAACTGTGGGCATCTTTTTTTCAGTAGAAAGGGCACATTTCAGATTTAAATTCAGTGCATTTAAGTCTCCTTTGACATCTGAGCATTGTAGTAAACTCAAAGAAGGAAGAAATATTATTAATCAAGCAAGATTTGATGTGAACTGCCATTCTATATAACTGGGGGGATAGAAGTGAAGAGTAATTTATTTTGGCTACAGACAAATCTAGGATAGTTAACTCATCAAATTAGAGCTGTCAGTTTGTCATATTAACCAGGCTTGGGGTTTTCCATTTTGTGGTTAAAATAATATTGGCTTCCAGGAATCCTAATAAAACAAATCCTGCTTCATTAAAAAAGGAAAGAGGAGTGCCATCTTCTAAGAGTAGTAAGTGAATTTAATCAAGGAATTTGTAATCCACGTCAGCATTATTTGGAAACATGAGAAAGAGTGCCAGAAGGGAGCTACAGGAAGGTGTTTTAAAAAAACCTACAAGTTATATTGTACCTTGCCTCTTCCGAAAATAGAAATTAGCACAGGGGAAACTCTATATTGCAAACTTTTTTTTTTTTTTTATAGGATAAGGTATAATATATAAAGTACCCAAATACATAAAAGTTTGTTCTTGTAGAAGACATCAGGGATGTTTTTTTAACCTCTTTCTTTCAGTACACGTGGCTTCCCTGTTTATTTATATATCTAGTGACTTCTCTGCCTGTCTGTCTCTCTATTACGCAGTGCTCTGTCTGTCTGTGTGTTATGGATCTTAAAAATAAGTTATAAGGACAGTTGTTCCTGTTAATTGCAGTCTCAATTGTTAAAAAAATATTTGAAAAGGAGCATCCCACATGAAAATATAACGATCTCAGTAACTGACAGTGCATACCAATGTATAAATTTTATGTCCGTTTGAGGTTTAAAAGAAAAGAAAAAAAAAGCAACACTTCATCCCCAGCGGGGAATCGAACTCAGGTCTGTGAGGCAAGGAAAAGCTGTTCTGCGCTAAGAGACAAATCTTAACGCGCTACGCCACAGAAGCTGTTTAATCATTCTTGAAGCTTTTGTGAAAGTGTTTATTTGATCTTTGGAACTCGGGCTTTATATATTCTATAGTTTATGCCTACTACATTTTGTAACATTTATTACTAAAATATGAAAAAGTTTCTGTTTTAACAATGTGTTTACACAGATTACTTTAGAATAATGATCTGTTATTTCCACTGTAAAACTTCACTTCACTCCCACATAATCAATCAAGGCGTGAGCTGGGAAAACTTCGCTCACGTTCTAAGTCGGTGGGGGGATGGAATAGCCGGCTGCTGGCAGCTTGTCTTTTATCAGCACATTTAGAGGACAAAGGATGCTGGCGGAGAGGTGTGAACGGATTTAAGAAGCGATTTAAGGTGGGCCGGATATACGAGTTTTTTCGTAGGCTCTGGTAATTCTAGTGTTAAACAATCTGGTTAAAAACTCCACTGCCATCTCTCCTAAACACCTCCATGCTTCCACAGGTATGTCATCTGGACCAAAGTCTTTTTCATCCTCTTCATAGCTGTCTTTACTTCCTCCTTGCTAATCCGTTGCACTTCCTGATTCACTATCTCCACATCATCCAACCTCTTCTCTCTCTCTCATTCTCTTCATTCATCAGCTTCTCAAAGTACTCTTTCCATATGCTCAGCACACTCTCCTTGCTTGCGAGTACATTTCCATCTTTATCCTTTATCACCCTAATCTGCTGCACATCTTTCCCAGCTTGATCCCTCTGTCTAGCCAATCGGTACAGGTCCTTTTCTCCCTCCTTAGTATCCAACCTCTCATATCATATGCCTTTTCTTTAGCCTTCGCCACCTCTCTCTTCACCTTGCGCCTTATCTCCTTGTACTCTTGTCTACTTTCTGCATCTCTCTGACTATCCCACTACTTCTTCGCCATCCTCTGCCTCTGTATACTTTCCTGTACTTCCCCATTCCACCACCAGGTTTCCTTTCCTCTTTCCTCTGTCCAGATGTCACTTTAAGCACCCTTCTTGCTGTCATTCTTTCTACATCTGCTGCAGTTGCCCAGCTGTCTGGTAACTCTTTACTGCCACCCAGTGCCTGTCTCACCTCCTCCCTAAACTCAACCTTGCAGTCTTCCTTTTTCAACTTCCTTCCACCATTTGATCCTTGGCTCTGCCCTCACTCTCTTCCTTTTCTTGATCACCAACGTCATCCTACAGACTACCATCCTATGCTGCTTAACTACACTTTCCCCTGCCACCACTTTGCAGTCTTCAGTCTCCTTCAGATTGACTGTTCTGCATAGGGTGCAGTCTACCTGTGTGCATCTTCCTCCACTCTTGTACATCACCCTATGTTCCTCCCTCTTCTTAAAATACGTATTCATCACAGCCATGTCCATCCTTTTGGCAAAATCCACTATCATCTGACCTTCTTCATTCCTCTCCTGGACACCGTACCTACCCATCACCTCCTCGTCTCCTTTGTTCCCTTCACCAACATGTCCATTGAAATCCACTCCAATCACCACTTTCTGTCCCTTGGGTACACTGTTCATCACTTCATCCAACTCACTCCAAAAATCTTCTTTCTTATCTATCACACTCCCAACTTACAGGGCATATGCATTAACAACATTCCTCATTTGTGTTATTGCATGTCTTAATTTAAAAAAAAACATTGTTAATGCACAATTTCTTAATTTTAAAGTCCGACTGGGAAATGTTTTGTGAATGTTTAGAGTCCAATGGGTGCTTAATTATTATGATAATAGGTTCAGATCCTGTTCTTGGGGAAATAAACTTCTATAATTACCATGTTTCTGTCCTCTAGGCTACTGCTGCTGAGCAGTATAAAATGGTATTGGTATTTTACATTTTTTACTGTTTTCACAACAGTTCTGTGGCAATGTATGCACTCACTATAGTAAATACAACTGCTCAAAGAATCATACAGGATATCTATACTGATATGGACTGGGTAATGTGTTAGGAACGAAAGGATACCACATCGTTTGAGGGAAATGAAAATTATCAACCTACAGAGGGCTGAATTCAAAGAAACCCTCGAAAATTAAAGTGAAAAAATGATGTGGCAGGCTAGTCCGTTTTGCCGAAATTTCATTTCATTTCATTTCAAAATCATACTCAGTAGTTAGTATGGCACCCACATGCTTGTATGCATGCCAGATAATGTCCAGGGGGAGCATGCCCCTAACGAGACAACAGATGGCGTCCTGGGGGATCTTTTCCCAGATCTGGAACAGGGCATCACTGAGCTCCTGGACAGTTTGAGGTGCAACCTGGTGGCATCGGATGGACCGAAACAATGTCCCAGAAGTGTTCTGTTGGATTTAGGTCAGGCGAGCATGAGGGCCAGTCAATAGTATCAATTCCTTCATCCTTCAGGAACTGCCTGCATACTCCCGCCACATTAGGCCGGGCATTGCCATGCACTAGGAGGAACCCAGGACCCACTGCACCAGCACAGTGTCTGACAATGGATATAAGGATTTCCTCCCGATACCTAATGGCAGTCAAGGTGTGGTTGTCTAGCCTGTACAGGTCTGTGTGTCCCTCCAAGGATATGCCTCCCCAGATCATCACTGACCCACCACCAAACTGGTCATGCTGAACGATGTTACAGGCAGCATAACATTCTCCATGGCTTCTCCAGACCCTTTCATGTCTGTCACATGTGCTCTGGGTGACCCTGCTATCATCTGTGGAAAGCACAGGGCACCAGTGATAGACCTGCCAATTCTGGTATTCCATGGCAAATGGCAATTGAGCTCCATGGTGCCGGGCAGTGAGCACATGGCCCACTAGAGGACGTCGGGCCCTTAGGCCACCCTCCTGGAATCTGTTTCTGATTGTTTTGTCAGAGACATTCACATCAGTGGCCTACTGGAGGTCATTTTGTAGGGCTCTGGCAGTGCTCATCCTGTTCCTCCTTGCCCAAAGGAGCAGATATCGGTGCTGCCGACAGGTTAAGGACCTTCTACGGCCCTGTCCAGCTCTCGTAGATTAACTAACTGCCTGTCTCCTAGAATCTCCTCCATGCCCTTAAGACTGTGCTGGGAGACACAGCAAACGTTCCAGCAGTGGCACGTATTGATGTGCCATCATGGAGAAGTTGGACTCCCTGTGCAACCTCTGTAGGGTCCAGGTATTGTCTCATGCCACCAGTGGTGACATTGACCATTGCCAAAAGCAAAACTAGTGAAAAAACATTTAGAATAGATGAGGAGGGTACATAAATATATAAAACCAGTAATGCCAGATTGCATGATAATGTGCAGTGAATGCACTTGATTTGATCATTCCTAGTTTTCATCCTCTTTCTCTGTATGTTTAGCATTCATTTGCTCAGAGGTTGATGCGCTTGTTGCTTCCTGTGCAGCTCTTCTTTTCTCCACCCTAGCGGCCCGCTTCTTCTCTTCTTCCGTCGGCATCTTTATGCGTTAAAACTGATTAAATCAGTGTTTGTGTTGCAATTACTTAGTACGTTTTTCTTAATTTTTCACTTAAGCTGCACTTAAGTCTTCAATCTGCCTCAAGAATGATTTGAGATATGAAGAGGTAGGCAAAGTGATGGCGCAGGTGGATGAGAACGGCACCCGTACGCATGCGCCGCATGGCCGCACTGCTGGCCGCCGCCAAAAGTTGATTTCACAATAAGATAAAATAAAAATGAAAAGAGGAATAAAAATCATCATCCCGAAAGCGGACAGTAGAGGTCACATAGTATATGTGCACCAAATTTCAGGTCAATCGGTCAAACGGTTTGCGAGCTACAGGTGATTTAAAATTCTGGACAGACAAATGGACAGCCATGGTAGCGTATTATATAAGAAGATGTATATAAACCACATACTCTTTAACAGTATGTAGTATAAAAAGTGTTGGCAGAATAATGTTTGACTGTTTAGCACAGGCGATGTACCTAATAAAGAGTCTTCTGAGTGTATCTGTAGATGTCAGACTACACTAAGGTATGATTTATGATTGCCGAAATTGGCACTTGGGTGACAGTGGAAGAGATGTGGCCTTTCCAAGGGAAGGAATGGGATGGAATTAACAATCTTGCACCACTTCAGCAATAATTGGTAAGAGCTCTGATTAGAAGAGTATGCTCCTTCATTGTATCCATAATGATAACAGACAGTAAAGTGAGAAAGATACCCCGTTTGATAAATAGGGAAAAAGATGTATCTATTAAGAATCCCAACAACC
The DNA here is from genome assembly GCF_900747795.2 of Erpetoichthys calabaricus. Taxonomy (NCBI): domain Eukaryota; kingdom Metazoa; phylum Chordata; class Cladistia; order Polypteriformes; family Polypteridae; genus Erpetoichthys; species Erpetoichthys calabaricus. The sequence continues at coordinate 54,738,447 of NC_041410.2, read as the reverse complement.
ACGATGTTTTCCTTTTATTCAGTTGACAGTTTATACATACATTTTGTTCATCTTTCTTTGCTGCATTTTGGACTTAGTTGGTAATTATTTCAAGAGAGTTTGGCCTCTAGGTGGTGCTCTCTATTGACAATCAACATTAGAAGATAATAATAATAGTAATGTTTTACATTTATTTGCTTTGATAAGAGTTATTTTTCTTTAATGGTGTAGTTATTTTTTTTAAGCTGTACACCTGCATTTATAGTTGCTGTAAATGTGCAGTTTCAGATTTGCACTGAGTCCATATGAATTTTTAAAAGCCCATTTAAAGCCGGAGCTTCTAGAGAGTCAGCTGTGGTCAGATGGCTTCTGATGAAGGGCGACTGTCATGGAGAACAGCTGTGAATATTAGGACGAAAAAGCTTCATTTATCAAAGTATACGTTTGTGGAAGTGTGGCAAGTGTGATTCGTATTGACCCAGGCAAAATGCAAAAAGACAACTTCATTATTTTGTTCCTTGCTATATAGTAAAATGTTGTACCTTAATGTATTTGATATTCTGCCCGCTGATCCAAGGATTCATGTTAAAAATATGCTGGCTACATGATTTTTTTTTACTGTGTATTTGAATCTTTTTCAGGCTGTTCCAGAAATATTTCTAGGATGCTGGTGGAAAGCAAATGAATCACATTGTTTCTTTTAAAGTCTTAATTGCTTCCCACACAAATGCAGGAACTTAGCCAAAGATGTTTTATAAGAATCAATCAGAAAAATTATTATTGCTTAGCAGCTAGGTGTTTAAATCACAATTTTGATGCATATTTGGTTAGTTTATGTAATTGGAATTTTAAAACATTCTGTTTCTGATAAGTGAAGCTCACTTGAGATGTTCATGTCTAGGAGGTTTTGGAGGAGTGGCCAAGAAACAAATATGTAATCTGAGTGAAATTTATATTTGCATCCCTGAGGAGGTAAAACATCCATTCAAGCTTTGCAGTTTAATGTATTCTTCCGTCAGTTCAATTCAGTCTAACGACATTGCACTTTACCTATACCCAGGGTAGACCATGGGAAATAAGAGACCTAAGAAGGAAGGTATGCTGTTAGGACAAAACTGATGCCTGCAATGTTTTTTAAAAATATGTATTGGATTATCAATTATCATTTGCACATTTCTATAGGATTAAGGCCAGGACTTTGACTCAGCCATTCCAAAACATTAAATTTCCTTTGATTTAAGAGAAATGCCAAGCAAAATGACACCTTTTATTGGCTAACTAAAAAGATTACAATATGCAAGCTTTTGAGGCTTGGCTTTTCTCTACATTCATAATGGCTAACATGGTACAACACCCTAGTACTTTGATTTAACCATTATTTGGTAGAATGACCTTTACGTTTACAGTCTTTGTCTTGCTGCATCACCCAGTGTCTCTTGAGTTTGAGTTCGAGTACATGGAAGGATTCCCTCACAATTTCCTGTAGAACTGGCAATAACAATTCAGAATTCATTTTTAAATGGTTAGGGCCTCCCACATTTGATTGTCATCCCATCTATTGAAACACCTGATTCTAATTTTACCGATGGGTAAGATTCAGAAAGGAATGCTTGAGATTTGGTTTATTTGTCTTTTTAATGAAGGTCTTAAAGCTTCTCACTTGGGTACCATTTGTATACTTAAGTGTGAAAAGAAGTGCAGAACTGATCCCCATGTTTTTAGATGGTAACCAAAGAGTTCTCTGTGATTGGTTTGTTGATGATCCAGATAAGCTTGTGCAGTTTCTTGATGTGCTTGTAACTAAGTGCTGTTTAATAAGATACTGTAGGTTTCTGCATTCAGCTTATAGGTAGGTACATCTTGACTTGACTTGTTCCTTATCTCTTTGTATATTGATGGATATCTCTTTTTTAAATTAAAAAAATATTTTGAGTTATGTAATAGTATAAACAGCGAGGAGAATATTGGGATGAAATTATTTTATTTTTTATTTCTACGAATTGTTGAAGAAACAAGTTGGACAGATAAAATTTGCTCAGTAAGGTACTGTACATGCTAAAAGAGGTTATGTGTAAAGTACACATACCTTGTTTTTGAGACCATCTTTATAATTCTGTGTATGGTTTTGATCTCCTTTTTACAAGGAAGACATAAAAGATGTAGAGAAAACACAGAAGAATGCCACTGTTTCTGTACTGTGTTGTGTGAAATGTGAGGAAAGACTGAAGAAGAAGAATATTTACCGTTTAGGTAAACATAGATTATGAGGTGACATTAAGAAGCAAGATAGGTACCAGCTGTCTCTTTAAAATCCATTTATTATAAAGAACATTGAGGTACAAATGGGAGCTGGTTTAGAGTAAATATTTCATAATGGATACAATAAGAATTGTAAAGTTTTACTTGATATAGAATTATAATAAAATCTTTTGTAGTACATTTTAAACATCATTTGCTCTGTTATTTTTTGTCAGTTACTTTATTTTAAAATAGCTTTGCAGTGATCACAGCAGACATGATTAAATGAACAATGAGCATAAATATGTATACTTTTAATTTTGGACAAATTCTGCATTGCATTGAACAAGCAAGATTTCTGATTACATTAGTTTTTATTTAACAGACAGCATTGAATTAAAGAATGCTTCAATATTTTAATTTTTTTGTTTTAATTTTTTTTAATGTTCTTGTGATTCCCTGTGAATCCATTGTCAGTCAGTCAGTCAGTCATTCTCCAATGCAGACATGGGGAGAACATGCAAACTCCATGCAGGGAGGACCCGGGAAGCAAACCCAGGTCTGTTTACTGTGAGGCAGCAGCGCTACCACTGCGCCACCGTACTGCCCTTGAATCCATTGTCTCTTCTTTAAAGTATACACTTCAATATTTCATTGAAAACCACAATTTTATATAGCTAAATGTTGCTTTGTAGTAAATAAGTAAAAGTAATTGTGTAATTAGCCTGTGTGCTTACTTTTGTGTGTTTATTGAAAATGTGTGGCTGTCTTTATTTGTTGGTATTCCATGTACCTTAACATAAAAAATGGAATGTGAAGGTGAAACAATAGATAGATAGATAGATACTTTATTAACAATGCAATGTTCAGAGAAATCACAAAAACTCTAAAAGCTGCATTAGGAAATGTACAGGACATTGACAACATGAAAAATGTTACATTTCATGACTCTAATATTGGAGTAAGGCTTGAAAAAGTTTCATTTTCATTTTAATACAACTACAGCTTGCAAATGTACATATGAATGACTCACAAGACTTACAAAAAATTTTTTTAAGGACAGACTCAACCAAAATTGAGTTTCTTGATCACTATGCATACATCCACGTTTCATGAAAACATTTCATCTCCAAAAGTGTTTGATGTTAGGTTGCTTGTGACACAAATTTAACTTTTATTTCTTAGTCAAGCTCCACATTATAATAATTTTATATTCATTGTTTCTCTTTTTCTAAACAACTTTCCCTGTAACTGTTCTGTTTTTTTTCTTTTCTAACACTTTGAAACAACTCTGAAATTTTTTGTAAACAAAATACTATCAGAAAACTGTGCTCAGCAACACACAACTAATAATTTGCAGTTTCTAACAAAATATTTTTTTTAAATTGTTAGCTTGTAGCAATTTTAATCAAATTAACAGGATTCTGCTTCTTGAATACATTGCCTAAAGAGCATTTTGGAAGAGATCTTCTACCACTCTCTCTGCTCTTGGATCTAAAGTTTTGCTAATAACAGATTTTAAAATACTTCTCCCACCTCCTTACATTTTTTTTCAGGTCCTGATCCCGTTTTTCGTTCTTTTAAACCTGAGATCCCTGGCTTTCTGCTACCTTTATTTATTTGTTTATTTATTTTTTTACAGCTTTTAAACATCCATTGCAGCAAGCAAAAGTGAAATTTCTTTAGCATTAAAAGCAAGTAAAAATAACTGCCTTATTTTGGCTTTTCTTTTGTTATTATAAAGGCTTTAAAGTAATAATTATGAATAAGTATCAATTTTACCAATACTAGTTATAGTTCCCTCAACCAATAGGTATTTTCACTCACGGTCTGTCTTTTCATTGCCTGCTGTCTTCAAACACAATGCCAGTAGTGGTGTAATTAAATAATAAAATTAAGGTCAAAGTATCAAGTCTGGTTCAGCACAGGGGAGCTTGTAGGCACTGACAGTCTATCTAGGTCCTTTAGGCTGTGGCAGGCACTTTAGTTTAACTATAATACACGTCTAATGTCTGGATTTTGCCTGGAGTGTTTCCTTTGTCCTTAGTATCTTATTTTTAAAGGCCCATCAGAACCATTTCTGACGCAGCCACTTCTGTCAGAAATCTTCTGGATTTTTGCGCATCCAATCAGTTGTTCCTAGAAAAAGAAGAAAAATTGAATAATGACAGCATTTGTAATGTGAAGTGTGCCCTATACCGCTTTCTCTTTGATTGCATCAGTCCTCAAGCCACATTCCAACAATGTTCTGCTCTAGAGGATAATGTGAGGTCATCAACGGCATCTAGAGCTTTGCTGAAATTAGATTATGCTTATCCTTAGTATACCAACAAATACATCATTGAATTCAAGACAGTGATCCTTAGTATACCAACAAATACATCATTGAATTCCTGAAAAAAATCAAGTCAAAGTCCAGATATAAGTTCATTGAAATGCAGAATGGCATTTACAGAATGATATTTACACTTGTGTAAAACATGCAGTAATCAGAAATGTTGCCTAAAAGCATTTTTTTGATTAATTTGTATACTTTTATTTTTAAATATTTAATTTAATTTTAACTAAAATATAAATATTTATCATTTAAATTTTAATACAGACCTTTTCCCCAAATTTGACAAATTATCCTTTCACGAGCACTCATGCATGATTCACAGCATCCATGTCCTTCTAACTCCAACATATTCTGCTACATGCTAATATACATAGTTAAAAATATGTCCAAACCTTTGGATCAAAAAATTAATCAAATAGGGCCAGCCTTAAACTAACTGAACTACACTAGAGTTGCTACCTGCTGTTTTAGAAAAATATGAAATGTCCTACAGGAGAAGGGGCAGACAGCAAAGGATATGAAATTATGTAACCAAACAAATGTTCACTGCTGTATGATCTAACAACAAGAACAATGTAGATTAAGGTCAAGTTTTAGTTACTCATCACATGACCTCTTTGCCTGTATGTCACCCCTCTCGCTTGCAGACAGCAGGCATCAATTTCTCACATTTTTTGAATGCCTAAAATTAAAAGACCTGAAAACAGAAAAAGACACCTAGTTATTCTGATGATAATGACCTAACCCACAATTGATTCCAGGGAAGATGTGCAGTCTTTGTAGCCATAGAGTAATCAGCTTGAAAACAATGTTGATTTATGTGGCTTTTTCTCTCATTCAGGAAATTGAACTTTTCAAGTCTATAAAGTTAGCTTTTTGAGTATGTTGTATGCTGCTTGAGGTAAAGTGAAACCATTTCTTCCATCTTAGCAATTTGGTATTCCTTCCAAATTACAGTAATGCTTTCCCTATATTTTTGACACCATTTAAATGTGCTCCATAATAGATTTAAAAGTCTTGTAATGATATTCATAGAATGTCATGAACAAAAAATTTAACTTTGACAAGATTTTGAGTTTACAAGACCTAAAACAAGACATATTCCCTAAGTATAATTTTGTTTTCATAATTGTATATCAAAACATGATGTATTGAATATATATCGTGTGCTATTTAATAATAACACCATATATTCACTTATACTTAATATGAAAAAAAATCTTGAGTCCAAAACACCCCACAAAAACAGCCTAATTGTTAAGGCCAGCCCTGCTAGCAATTATGGAAGATTGTTAGTAGTTATAGGAAAATTATCCAAATGCTGCTCTGACTGCTTATTTTTGTTTATTAGAAAAATTTGCTTGACTAAACATTATAACTAAGACAAAAAACAAACAAAAAAAACACAAATAACAATATGGTAATTGAGATCCATTCACATTGCTCTTCCTGGTGAAAGTAAAGGTAGTGTTAGGGGAAAATACTCTCTAAATAAACATTAGTCATGTGTCTCCGTTAACAATGGATCCTAGATGGATGTCCTTTATCACATCAAGCCTGATGAATCTTGTTCCATGCACTGCTCTGTACATAGCGACAAGACTGGCTCAAATGGCAAAACAACTTTCTTAAATAAATTAGGCTTGTATACATAACACAGCCAAGAAGTATTATGGTTTCATCCAATCAAAATACAGATAAATTTGTCACACACCCATTTACATCTAAAGTGAAGCTTCCTATATATAAATTCTTAAAAATAAAATGTTTTTACAGTAATCCCTCGCTATATCGCGCTTCGCCTTTCGCAGCTTCACTCCATCGCAGATTTTATATGTAAGCATATTTAAATATATATCGCGGATTTTTTGCTGGTTCGCGGATTTCTGCGGACAATGGGTCTTTTAATTTCTGGTACATGCTTCCTCAGTTGGTTTGCCCAGTTGATTTCATACAAGGGACGCTATTGGCAGATGACTGAGAAGCTACCCAACTTACTTTTCTCTCTCTCTTGCGCTGACTTTCTCTGATCCTGACGTAGGGGGATTGAGCAGGGGGGCTGTTTGCACACCTAGACGATACGGACGCTCGTCTAAAAATGCTGAAAGATTATCTTCACGTTGCTACCTTCTGTGCAGCTGCTTCCTGAAGCGACATGCTGCACGGTGCTTTGCATACTTAAAAGCTCGAAGGGCACGTATTGATTTTTGATTGAAAAACAAACTCTGTCTCTCTCTATCTCTCTCTTTCTCTGCTCCTGACGGACGGGGTGTGAGCTGCCGCCTTCAACAGCTTTGTGCCGCGGTGCTTCGCATACTTAAAAGCCAAACAGCCCTATTGATTTGTTTGCTTTTCTCTATCTCTCTGACATGCTCTGCTCCTGATGCGCACTCCTTTGAAGAGGAAGATATGTTTGCATTCTTTTAATTGTGAGACGGAACTGTCATCTCTGTCTTGTCATGGAGCACAGTTTAAACTTTTGAAAAAGAGACAAATGTTTGTTTGCAGTGTTTGAATAACGTTCCCTGTGTTTCTGCGCAAATCTGTGACCCAAGCATGACAATATAAAAATAACCACATAAACATATGGTTTCTACTTCGCGGATTTTCTTATTTCGCGGGTGGCTCTGGAACGCAACCCCCGCGATGGAGGAGGGATTACTGTAATTGTGATTATCTTATTGTTCCCTTGGTAGCTTGCTCAGGACATGATAGGTAAAGAGTACCTTAGTTACTCAAGAAAATCACACTCAAAACTCTCTTAAATTCCCAGAGAAACAATAAATCACACAAGGATATTCTTTTGAGTTTTTCTGCTATAGTAGGTTGACCAGGCCTCCCTGTCCCCAGCAATTTCCTGCATCCCTTTCTATACAAGCTTAAGGCGCTTCAGAGTCTTAGGGAAAAAAAAAAAAAAAACAGCAGGGTATATGTAACATTGGATACAAATCTTTCTCTGAATAGAACAATGAAACAGTTAACAAAGCATTAAATAGAATAAAGGACAATAAACCAGAGTAAAATACTAAATTCAATACTAAATGGAAAACTTAACAAATAAACTAATGTGTGATATAACAGACACACAAATTATCCTGAGCACCTGGACAAAGAGGTAAACTGAAAGAAAGGGCAGAATGTTAAGTTAAAAGCCTTCATAAATAGATGAATTGTAAGTTGTTTTTTAAAAGAATGAATGGAGTCAGCTGATCGAATTAATTTCGGGATGTCATTCCAAAGTGTGGGTGCTATGGAGCTGAAGGCCCTGTCACCCATAGAGTGCAGGTTAGTGTGAGGCACAACAAGATTACCAGAATCAGAGGACCTTAGTAGGCGAACAGGAGCATAGTGATTTAGAACAGGCATGTCAAACACGCGGACCCCGGGCCGCATGCAGCCCGCAGCAGAAATCTGTGTGGCCCGCATGACAGATCCTAGTTAGCACTGAACTTGTACAAAATGATTGATTCAATCACAAACGATAGTATTCTGCATCTTCGGTGTTACTTATTGACTTTTCTTACTTTTGCCTTCTAACAAAAGCGCGTTTTCCCATGGCATTACGGTACCGGAAATGTCATCTGCTAGTATAGCCATGAGCCTTGACAAGTTAATGAGCCGCAGCATCACAACTGAAGTGCTAGGCTGCAGCAGGGGTGGCCTTAGGCATGTGCAAACTGTGCACCTGCACAGTGCCGCCAAATCCCAGGGGCCGCCACGCCAATATATATTGAATATAAAACAGAAAGAGAAAATAACGACAGCTGACGGCAATGTGGCCGAAAAACATTCTGTTTCTTGTTAATTAGTACGCTGTATTTACAAATGTCACTAGAGTCAGAGCAGTAAGCTATATGTAGTATTATAACGTTCTGCCGTAATGAGAATATCATGGGTCGCCACTTGGTTTTCAAGTTACAGACACGAGTATATAGAAGCGTTTCATGAGCACTAGGCGGCTATGCAGTGTCTGCAACGGATGTGGCCATCCGCCGTGCATAAGATACCGTATCGACATTGCCAGGTGAAGGGGCCACCGATTTTTTTTCTCTGCCCAGGGCCGCCACGAGCCTAGAGCCGCCCTTGCTAAGGCTACACTACTGACTGGGTTGCTGAGACTGGCCACTGGGCAGAACTGACCATCACGAGTAGTAAAAGCCCGCATATTTTCACGTTTTTTTGCTTTAGTTTCATGTAATTTTGTGTTAGTATTTTAACGAACAGTTAATGCAGACTATAGCTGAAGATCTGAAGTGGACGCGAGAAGTTGGTGAGTTGTTTATTAACATTTTTGTGATTTTGAGTTTGTAAAATTATTGTAGGTCAGGTGGCTTTTTGCATATCGGCTTATTTTACAATATAAACTTTGAAGTAAACTTAGTAAAGTAAAATTTGATTTTTGGAGGATTTGTTTTCCAACTTGAATTACTGAGCAATGAATTCAGTGAGCATTTTCGTGATTTCAGTTCACACAAACAGGGCATTGCGCTGTTTACGTCACCATACTCTTACAACGTTGAGAATGCGCCTGAGAATATCCAAATGGAATTGATAGAAGTGCAGTCAGATTCTATTCTGAAGGCAAAATACAACGAAGTTGGTGTGCCAGGCTTGTATGCTTACCTGCCACCCTCGTATGTGCAGATCCGTAAGTTGGCATCGAGAGTACTGTCTATTTTCGGAAGCACTTACCTTTGTGAGCAATTGTTTCTGTTAATGAAAGCTACCAAAACCCCACATTGCTCAAGACTTACCGTCGAGCACCTTTCATCCCTCATAAAAGTTGCAGCTGCTCAAGATTTCAAGCCTGATATTGACGAACTGGTTACTAACAAGAGATACCAAGTGTCGGGACAAAAGAAGTAAATCTCACACTGTAAGGCTCCTATATAAGCAATGAATATAATAAAATGAATATCAATCATCAAGACACTATATAAAAGCGGTCGGGATTGTCATTCCATCCCGTGAGTGCAAAGCGTAGCGGTATTCCGCTTATCACAGACTTACTACTTGCGGCTTGCGGTACGAAGCGACGCGATGTGAGCAGAGTTCTGGTGCTCCCATCGTTCCCTTGCTTTTGTGCGCGATGCGCTGGAAAAATAGACAAAATTATGTCTCTGGAAATAATTAATGTTGATGGAGTACAAATGCCTCACTGCGTAGTAAATATCAGGGGAGATGGTGCTTGCTTATTCTCATCTATAGCTTTTTTAGTGCATAAAACTCCGTCTTTAGTGGTACAGATTCGGGCTGACATTGTACAACATGTTTTAAGTAATTGGTCAAGGTTTCAGCCATTTACAATGATGCCGTCAGGAATCTCTTATACAAATGAGCTTCAGTATCTCACTGAAATGTCAAAGTGTCAAACTTATGGTACCATTTCTGAGCTAATGGCAGTGGGAGACTTGTTCCCCTATGAGTTTCAAGTATATTATTATGGAGTCCTACACTCCAAGTTTGTACAGGCACTCGAAGGGATAAAAAAAACTTAGGTTTTCGGGAGATGTTATGAATGGGCACTTTGATGTTCTCATTCCCTACACTTACATGCCCGATGTACACATGGAGGGCCCACAAATTGAGGATAAAAGTCGGTTGCCTTAAAAGGAGGGTGAGCCTAGTAATATAATAAGGACCTAGCTAAGAGGTTAAGACTCTAATTCTACACTGTTGTATGGAGACTGCATGGAAATAAATTGCTTTTCTTTAAACTTTAAACATTAAGTGTTACATTTTTTAAAGTTTTCAGTATTGGAAAGAAAGCTACAGTAACTTTGTATAATAGTATTTGTTACAGTACAGCTCGCTGACGCACGTATGGCAGTCGAAGCGGCCCACCAATGGTAGTGAGTTTGACATGCCTGATTTAGAAGGTCACTGATGTGGTCCGGTGCAAGGCCATTTAAAGCTTTGTAGGTTATTAATAGAATTTTATATTCAATCCTGTAATACACAGGCAGCCAGTGAAGGCAAAGCAGGATGGGTGTGATGTGCTCACTGTTGCTGTTTCGAGTAACGACTCTTGCAGCAGAATTTTGAATCAACTGGAGCTGTGATATAAGATTAGAAAAGGAGAGGAATGAGCGAACACTGGATATCTTACAGATAAATAGATAGATAGATAGATACTTTATTAATCCCAAGGGGAAATTCACATACTCCAGCAGCAGCATACTGATACAAAAAGACAATATTAAATTAAAGAGTAATAAAAATGCAGATAAAAACAGACAATAACTTTGAATAATGTTAACGTTTACCCCCCCCCCCCCCCCCCCCGGGTGGTATTGAAGAGTCGCATAGTTTAGGGGAGGAACGATCTCCTCAGTCTGTCAGTGGAGCAGGACAGTGACAGCAGTCTATCGCTGAAGTTGCTCGTCTGTCTGGAGATGACACTGTTTAGTGGATGCAGTGGATTCTCCATAATTAATAGGAGCCTGCTCAGTGCCCGTCGCTCTGACACGGATGTTAAACTGTCCAGCTCCATGCCTACAATAGAGCCTGCCTTCCTCACCAGTTTGTCCAAGCGTGAGGCATCCTTCTTCTTAATGCTGCCTCCCCAGCACACCACCGCGTAGAAGAGGGCGCTCGCCACAACTGTCTGATAGAACATCTGCAACATCTTATTGCAGATGTTGAAGGACGCCAGTCTTCTAAGGAAGTATAGCCGGCTCTGTCCTGTCTTGCACAGAGAATCAGTATTGGCAGTCCAGTCCAATTTATTATCCAGCTGCACTCCCAGGTATTTATATGTCTGTACCCTCTGCACACAGTCACCTCTGATGATCACGGAGTCCAGGAGGGGCCTGGACCTCCTAAAATCCACCACCAGCTCCTTGGTTTTGCTGGTGTTCAGGTGTAGGTGGTTTGAGTCGCACCATTTAACAAAGTCCTTGATGAGGTTCCTATACTCCTCCTCCTGCCCACTCCTGATGCAGCCCACGATCGCAGTGTCGTCAGCGAACTTTTGCACGTGGCAGGACTCCGAGTTGTATTGGAAGTCCGATGTATATAGGCTGAACAGGACCGGAGAAAGTACAGTCCCCTGCGGCGCTCCTGTGTTGCTGACCAAATTGTCAGACCTGCAGTTCCCGAGATGCACATACTGAGGTCTGTTTGTAAGATAGTCCACGATCCATGCCACTAGGTATGAATCTACTCCCATCTCTGTCAGCTTGTCCCTAAGGAGCAGAGGTTGGATGATGTTGAAGGCGCTAGAGAAGTCTAGAAACATAATTCTTACAGCACCACTGCCTCGGTCCAAATAGGAGAGTGATCGGTGTTGCATATAGATGATGGCATCCTCCGCTCCCACCTTCTCCTGGTATGCGAACTGCAGAGGGTCGAGGGTGTGGCGTACCTGTGGCCTCAGGTGGTGAAGCAGCAGCCGCTCCATGGTCTTCATCACATGTGATGTCAGAGCGACAGGCCGGAAGTCGTTCAGCTCACTAGGATGTGACACCTTTGGGACTGGGGTGATACACTATGTTTTCCAAAGCCTCGGGACTCTCCCCTGTTCCAGGCTAAGGTTGAAGATGCGCTGTAGAGGACTCCCCAGCTCCAGCGCACAGACCTTTAGCAGTCGTGGCGATACTCCATCTGGACCCGCTGCTTTGCTGGCACGAAGTCTCCTCAGCTCTTTGCTCACCTGCACTGCTGTAATTGTGGGTGGGGATGTCTCTCCTATGCTGGTATCAGCAGAAGGATGGGTGGAGGGTGTAGTACTCCGAGGTGAGAGTGGGTTAGGGTGGTCAAACCTGTTAAAGAAGTTCTTCATGTTTCTCTCGATGGTGGCACCCCGCTTCGAGCTGCAGCCAGTGATGATCTTCATCCCATCCCACACTTCCTTCATGCTGTTATTCTGCAACTTGTGCTCCAGCTTTCTCCTCTACTGCCCCTTCGCTGCCCTGAGCTGGACTCTGAGTTCCTTCTGCACACGCTTGAGCTCATGCTGATCACCGCCTTTAAAAGCCCCTTTCTTCTGGTTCAAAAGGCCCTTGATGTCACTTGTAATCCATGGCTTGTTGTTAGCATAGCAGCGTACTGTTCTTACTGGAGCTACAATGTCCATACAGAAGTTGATATAGTCAGTAGTGCAGTCAACAACCTCCTCAATATTCTCACTATGTGATCCATGCAGGATATCCCAGTTCGTAGTTCCAAAGCAGTCTCTCAGAGCCTGCTCTGCCTTGGGGGACCACTTCCTGAATGAGCGTGTGGTTGTAGGTAGCTCCCTCACTCTTGGTTTGTAGTGAGGCTGAAGCAGAACCAGGTTATGATCTGCTTTCCCAAGTGCAGGCAGCAGGGTGTCTCTGTATGCGTCTTTAACGTTTGCATACAGTAAGTCAATAGTCTTATTTCCCCGGGTGTTACAGTCCACATACTGGGAGAAGGCAGGTAATGTTTTGTCCAGCGTAACATGGTTAAAATCTCCAGCGATTAGCACAAGCACCTCAGGGTGCTGTGTTTGCAGTTTAGCAACAGCAGGATGGATGATGTCACTCGGTATCTCCACGTCCAGCCAAGGAGGGATCTCTGAGCATCTCTGTCCGCTCTAACTGTGCTAAACCCGGGTAGCTCCACGTTAGCATCTGGGATGGTGGTAGTTAGCCACGTTTCGCAAAAGCTCAACAAACTGCATTCTCTGTAGGTGCTGACATTTTTCACAAGCGCAGCCAGTTCGTCGATCTTATTTGATATTGAGTTCACATTTCCCAGGATCACAGAAGGCACTGAAGGCTTAAAACGCCACTTTCTCGCAAGCCACTTCATTTTTAGCTTAGTGCCGGCTCTGCTGCCACGTTACCACCTTCTTACCTCGTTGGGAAAATAGGGAACCACACCGACACTGGCATTTGTTCTCAGCACTTGAAGTTGACTACTTGAATAGACGAGTCTCGGCGTGTAAAAATCCATGTCCACATTGTAAAAGTGTCCAGGGAACGATTCCACATAAAAGAAAGTGATAGGAGTGATCAATAAAAAATAATGACTCTAAAATGCATTTTTAATGCTTAGACTTTTTCCTCAGTTTAACTTTTTTACCATACGGCATCTTAATTAATTCACATGAGACTTGTTTGCACATTTCAAAATAAAAATATTTTACCGTATATTAAAAAATTTTAAAGTTTTAAAAACACACAGAGTAACAGATTCTGTAAATTGCTTAACTTCTACCAATCAGCAGTGTTTTGTTAAAAGCAACCTTGGCAAAATCCTCAAGTCTTTTAGGATAAACTATTTTCTATCTTTGAACATGTATACACTGTAATATTTATATTTTCTTCTATATAAATTTTCTGAATATCTGTTTTTCAAATCTTTCTCAATATTCTTGCCTTCTGAATTAAAATCATTTGATTCACTTTAAGACATTCATTTGTGACTTTTTCTGTCATTTGGTCATTTTAGAACTAGTAGATAATTGTCTCAAATTCCTTCAGGGTTTCTTCATATAACGCTGCATCAATTTTCTTTGCTTTCCTCTTAACCAATTTTGCAGACTTTTTTTTTCCATAGTGCTGATTTTCAAAGAGACCTAAAGTCTCCAATGTGCAGTGCTATGCAATTAATAAAATATTGTTTCAAAAACATAAATTTGTGTATACTTAAAATCCAGTAATGGTCCGATAAACAAGGGCCTCATCCACAACTATCACAAAAGACTGCAGGCCATCATTGATGCTAAAGGGAGCAATACACACTATTAAGAACTAAGGGTTTGCAAACATTTGAACAGGGACCATCTCATTATTTTTTTTTTGTTTTTTTTTTGTTTAATAGTTCAGCCATTCTGTGATGCCTTATAGTTTAGTGGATTCCATTAAAAGTAAATGAAATGTATTTTTTCTGATCAGTCATCTTTTCTTGACAATGGTACAGGTCAGGTTGGTGAGCATGTACTAGTACAGCACGTTGCTGCACTCACCACGTGACAAAACAGCTCGGGATCCTGGATGGCAAACCCCAGGCAGACACACGGTCCAGTCCCACTGTAAAGAAATGACACTCTATCTTCCGCAGGCAGGTGTTACGTGGGCATCCCCTTGGCCTGGTCCAGCCACTCGGGTCCTCAACAATGAAGACCCTATGAGCCTTATCACCCTCAGGGAATCGCACCACATGGCTGTAGTGCCGTATCTGACGCTCCCTCAAAATGTAGGTAATGTGCCTCATTTGGGACTCCATGAGCAATCGCTCATTTGACACAAAGTCAAACCAGCAGTACCCAAGAATTCTCCAAAGAGACACAGTACAGAAGGAATCCAGTCCTCTTAGGTCATTGGATAGTGTCCATGTCTCGCAACCATTTGGTAAGACAGGAAGCACCATGACTCTACATACTTGAGCCTGCATCCTTTTGCAGAGATATCGGGAGCGCCACACCCCTTTCCAGCGAACTCATGACCCCCCATGCTCTCCCAATCTGTCTACTGACTTCTAAGGAAGAGTCACCATAGACATGAATGTCACTGCTGAAGTAAGTAAACCTCTTGTCACGGTTGACACTCTTTCCACAGACAGACAAACTGCTTATGGCCGTGCCTAAGAGGTCATTAAAGGCCTGGATCTTGGTTTTTATCCAGGATACTTGCGAGCCCAAACACTCAGACTCCTCTCCTCTCTCGAGAGCCCTGATCAGAGCCTCCATTGACTCCGTCAAGATCACAGCATCGTTGCCAAAGTCAAGATCAGTATGCAGTATGGTACTATTCTTACAATTTCTGCCAGGGTATATAAACTTACGATGTTTACAATTTTCATTTGTTTATGTTGCTCATTTAAGTACGGTATTTCTTTTTGTGTTTTTAATCAGTTTTATGTGGTCATAACTTTAAAATCTGCAAATGCAAATGTTTTGTATGTGCACAGCAGTGCTTGAAATGGATGTACATAAATGTCGATACCCTATGTGCTACTCTGATGAATTAACATGAAGAGCGAGGAGCAGTAGCTTCATGTGTTGTAGCACAATTTCTTTGGCTTCCCCATTAGAAATTCAAGTGTCATAAGACTGGAGCTGGGGTATTGTATGATATAAACACAGGGGGAGGGATTGGTGAGTACTCTCTTGGAGTTTCCAGGGCTGCATCTGGTGGCATAAAGTAGTCTAAGTGGAATGGATAACCTTGATCAGAACTGGTGCAGTAGAAAACACTGCCAGTATGCATGTAAGAGCGCTGCTAATCAAAGCAAAAAAACGTACCTTTGCAAAGATATTTGGATAGTGTGGGAGTGGGGCATCCCTGTTCAAAATAAGCAACTACACATGTACATGTAAACGATTTTGTAGGTTAGAGCTGGGAGTCCCCTTTCAAAATCTATGCAAATGTACATTACAATGGTGTAGCTTGTGGGGGACCTGCTAAGTTTAAACTGACTGTGAATGCTGCAGGTGGTATTACATGTAAATAAAATCAAAGACCAGAGAGGGTTTGAAGATGGGGGCAGGTGTGTATCCCTTTAAGCCTTCATGCACCTTCATATAATAGTGTAACATTAATAAGGGACTGTAATGTATATGCTGTAATTGAGAAAATAAGGTATTTAAGCCTCTGAAGACCCCACCCTTCTCCCACCCACTGCGTTGCTCCTAGCTGGTCTTGGATCTGAGGACACTACTTCCACCTCTACTTCTCACTCACTCCATTTTTGTTTTCTAGACATAGCACCTGGCACTGGCGCTCAAGGTTTATAGCATGCTTGCTAACTGTTGACCTTCACATCTTCCTTGAGCTTTGCCAAACTTTCTCCTTTTATTTCATACCTGACTGTAGATGCCAAATGTGATCAGACTAATCTTATAGAAAACTGTCTGTATAGTGTTAAATCATTACTTGGAGTTAATATTTTTTCAGCATTCTTATCTCTTTTAGACTCTTAGACTTGGACTCTTTTATTTCTGAACAGTTTCTATGAAAATGTGTACTTTTAAATCCAGCCCCTTTAACTTGTTAAGTGTTAAGGTCTACGTTTTTCAAGTGATGGCATGATTGTCCCAGCCGTCAGTGTGAGTCTGTGTATAAATTAGCATGTTGATGTGTTTATGGATAATTTCCACTCTTTATTCTAAACTTTCTTATTTACAACGGCAGCTGTAGCCTTGCTAATCTCTAGTCTGTTCACTGATTTTTTTTTTAGCTGGTTACGGTTGCAGTATTGATATTTGGAAATTCTTTATGGTTATCCTGAATGCTGGCTCTCTGGCACCATGACTGAGTATAGCTATCTCACCTCAAAACATAAACAAGGATAACATTTTTTCATTTCATTTATAATTCAAAAATTGTTCTTGTTCAGTGGGTGTGAAATGCCACAATTCTCTTCTTCTTTTTATTTTACTTTTACAAGTTGAACTCCACTCAAAAAGGGTATTTTTTTATATGTTATTTACCTCATGTCATCTGTAGTGATGGCCAAGAAAAAAATTTAGTCTTACTTTTGATGGAAAACTAAGATTTAAAAAAAAAAAAATGTTTCTTACATAATACAAGTTAAAAAAAAGTTCATGGGAAAAAAAAATAAAAAGTAAATTGTGTTACATAGACAAGACATTCCACGTGCCAACCCGAAAGGACTGTCTCAAATTGGGACTCAAGTATTGCCATGAAGCAGGTGATGCCTCAGCACCAAACCAGTTCTGATCCCCAACAGGCCTGACCCCACTGGCTCTCCAATGGTTTTTACCTCTATCCAGTGATCTAAGGTGAAGACTGGACTCCTTCAGTACTGTGTCTCTTCAGAGAATCCTTGGGTAACGCTGGTTTGAATTTGTGTCAAATGAGCGGTTGCTCATGGAGTCCCAAATGAGGCACATTACCTGCATTTTGAGGGAGCGTCAGATACGGCACTACAGCCATGTGGTGCGATTCCCCTAGGGTGATAAGGCTCATAGGATCTTCATTGTAGAGGACCCGAGTGGCTGGACCAGGCCAAGGGGATGCCCACGTAACACCTGCCTGCGGAAGATAGAGTGTCATTTGTTTAGAGTGGGACTGGACCGTGTGTCTGCCTGGGGGTGTCAACCTTGTCAAGAGGTTTGCATACTTTAGCAGTGACATTCATGTCTGTGGTGACTCTTCCGTAGAAGTCAGTAGACGGATTAGGTGAGCATGAGGAGTCATGAGGTCGCTGGAAAGGGGTGTGGCACTCCCGATATCTCTGTAAAAGGACGAAGGCTCAAGTCTTTAGAGTCATGGTGCTTCCTGTCTTACCAAATGGTTGCGAGACATGGACACTAACCAATGACCTAAGAGGAAGACTGGATTCCTTCGATACTGTGTCTCTTTGGAGAATTCTTGGGTACTGCTGGTTTGACTTTGTGTCGAATGAGTGGTTGCTCACAAAGTCCCGAATGAGGCACATTACTGCATTGTGAAGGAGCATAAATCATAGCACTACGGCCATGTGGCATGACTCCCCGAGGGTGATCCTCTTTGTTGAGAACCTGAGTGGCAGGACCAGGCCAAGGGGATGCCCAGGTAACACCTGGCTGTGGCAGATAGATGGTCATTTCCAGAGGGTGAGACTGGCCCATGTGTCTGCCTGGGGGTTGTCAACTGGGATCCTGAGCTGTTTCGTTATTTGGTGGATGCGGCAATGTGCTGTACCAGTGCATGCTCCCTGACCTGAACTGACCTGACCTGACCTGTGTCACATAATCCACATATCAGTTATCCAGTCGTTTGCTCACAGCATGCCAAACACATTGATTTTTTGCTGAAAACTGTTAAATAGACTGAAAAATTTGAGCATATAGAGAAATAGAAAAATAAGAGCATGTCATAAACAGGATTTTCATATAATGCTAAACATTTGAATTGACGTCAGGATTCATAACTAATGAATGTAGGGGAGAAATAGACCTGTTTAAGGAATCTAAATTACAGTTAACCTCAGAACCTCCTCATCCAACAACAGCACATAATTCTTTTCATCCCTTGAGATGGAATTTGTTCTCGATGAAAACAATTTCAGCCACATTATACTGTAAAATAGTATTTCAAAAAAGCATGTTTTACGTACACTACTAGTACATGTAATTATACAGTATTATGTTAATCACCATTAATGAATAGTATGGATGAATAGTAACTTTCTCAAGCTAAATAAAGAGAAAACTGAAATCTTAGTGATTGGCAATAATGGATACAATGAGGCCATTAGAAATAAATTGGATGCATTAGGATTAAAAGTCAAGACAGAGGTAAAAAGCTTAGGTATAACTGTTGACTGTAGTCTAAATCTTAGATCGCATATTTTCACTTAAGAAACATAGTAAAAGTTAGACCTCTTATATCATTGAAAGATGCTGAGAAATTAGTTCACGCATTTGTTTTCAGTCGGCTAGATTACTGTAACGCAATCCTCTCAGGATACCCAAAAAAGACATAAATCGTTTGCAACTAGTGCAGAATGCAGCTGCTAGAATCCTAACCAGGAAAAGAAAATCAGAGCACAATTCTCCAGTTTTGATGTCACTACACTGGTTACCTGTGTCATTCAGGATTGACTTTAAAATTCTGCTTATGGTTTATAAAGCCTTAAATAATCTCGCCCCATCTTATATATCGGAGTGTCTGACATCTTATATTCCAAATCGTAACCTCAGATCCTCAAATGAGTGTCTCCTTAGAATTCCAAGAGCAAAACTTAAAAGAAGTGGTGAGGCGGCCTTCTGCTGTTATGCAATTAAAATCTGGAATAGCCTGCCAATAGGAATTCGCCAGGCTAATACAGTGGAGCACTTTAAAATATTGCTGAAAACACATTACTTTAACATGGCCTTCTCATAACTTCACTGTAATTAAATCCTGATACTCTGTATATCCAATTCATTATAATAACTATTCATGGTGGCTCTAAAATCTGTACTAACCCCTACTCTCTCTTCTGTTTCCTTTTCCGGTGTCCTTTTGGTGGTGGCTTGCACCACCACCATCTACTCAAAGCACTGTGATGTTCCAACAGTGATGGATTAAAAGCCAGAAGTCTGCATGACCATCATCATCAAGTCCTTCCATGAGAACCCTAATTACAAAGAGGACTATTTCATTTATGTTAGGTAGAATGCCCAGCGGGGACTGGGCGGTCTCATGGCCTGGAACCCCTGCAGATTTTATTTTTTTCTCCAGCTGCCTGGAGTTTTTTTTTGTTTTTTCTGTCCCCCCTGGCCATCGGACCTTACTGTTTTTCTATGTTAACTAATGTTGTCTTATTTTAATTTCTTATTTTGAATTTTTCTTTTCTTCATTATGTAAAGCACTTTGAGCTACTTTTTGTATGAAAATGTGCTATATAAATAAATGTTGTTGTTATTACTTTTAACACTAGAATTACCAGTCTACCGAAAACTTGTAGATCTGGCCCACCTTAAAACCGTTCTCACCTCTTTTTGTCTTCTAAATGTGCCAATTAAGACGAGCAGCAAGCAGCCTACTATTCCATTCCCCCACCGCCACAGAACGTTCACTAAGTTTTCCCAGCTCATGCCTTGTTTGATTATTTGGGAGTGACTGAAGTGCTGGAGTTTTAGAGTGGAAATAATAGATCGTTATTTGGAACACACGCATTTCATGTGTGTTCTGTTTCTACAGTAATCTGTGTAAACACATTGTTAAAGCAGAAACGTTTTTCATATTTTAGTAGTAAATGACAAAATGTAGGCATAAACTATATAATGTATGAAGCCTGAAGTCCAAAGATCAAGTAAACACTTTCACGTAAGATTCAAGGAATAGACAATAGCTTCATTGGTATAGCGGTAAGATTTGCTGACTTGTAATCAAGAGTCCCCTGTTCGATCTCCTCTCACTCCTATATTTGCCTTTTTCAGTAGTGAGCTGCTCCTTTTGTTAATATTATACAGTGCACACATACATTTGGTTTGCATCTGTAACACACAGTATGCATGTATAGGACTTGTAATAGTTAGTTTTTTTAATTTTTATTCTCTCTAAATCACGATCACGATACATACTACCGCCCCCAGCCCACAGGGATCTGACGCTGTTATTTTTCATTTGAAACAGAATAACTGGTGAGTGGTGTTTTGAGACAATGGAACTGGACATTCTCTGATCTGGAGGGATAAAAGCTGACACACAAATGCTGGCGAATCTGCCTTCTTCGTATCTCACTGTCACTTGATTTTTTTTTTTATTCAGTTTTATTGAGTGTTCCTGCTCACACTGAATTAGTGTATAACTTATGGTGTATGATGTCAAAAAAAAAAAAAAAAAAAAAACCACAGACGTAGGTATATATGATATTTGGAATTATTCGTTTTATGACCTGTATAGTACATTTCGGAAAACTTCGTGGCACAGATGCAACATTATTCATATCATTCATATTCATTCGCATAACATCTTGCGGTTTGTAATCAGTGACTGCGTGTTTTTTTTTCCCCCGATCTTGCCAGTCCCCACATGTTGCTGTATGCTGTTTCTTTTGTACTCCAGGACATGCAGAGGATAGAACAGTACAGAGCAGTAACTTCAGCGCTATATGCAATCATCAGATTCAAATGTTAACTGTTCACACACACGCAAGGATCATCTTTCCTACATTTACAACGTGTGTACCTGTTACAATGTACATGCTTCTCTCTATACTGTGGTCCCTATTACACACCTGAAAGAAAGAGACAATATATGTGAAAACATCATCGCACTAATGCAATATTATTTGAAAACGAACAGCGTCAGATCGGGTGTGGCGCGCTATTACTGAAAGAAACAAAAGATCAACATGTGCGTTGTATGTTTTGTAATATGCAACAATATGCTGAGACTTTATTACTGATGTTTCTAATATCACTCCTGTTAAGATGTCCTCTTTTTTTTTTTTTTTTTTTTTATCTCTTTTCAGATTACCTCTGAAGTGCATTTATTTAGTCACATCAAAGGAAAGAAACATCAGCAGGCAGTGAGAGACAGCAGCAGCATCCAGGGCAGAGAGCTCTCAGACGAAGAAGTGGTATGTTAAGAATAGTGCGATACTTCTCTTCTTGCACTTTGCTATTATGAGATGAATACATTTGGCACATTTAGCCTTTTGACAGTTATTTTTCTATATCTATGGCCCCTGAAATCACTAACTTTTATATTCCTACTGCTGGTGTATAGTTTCAAAGATACCATCCATATCACTTTAAAACTAATGTTTTTATTGGTTTTGTTTCTGACTTTAAGTTTTGTTTGTCAGCATAAAACAAGGTTCACTTATTAATAAACAGTTAACATTACTGTACACAAGTATAGTAAATGTTTTGGTTGTTTGCAAGGTACAGTACACCCCCAAAATTCACGGGGGTTACATTCCTAGAGCACCCTCGAATTGTGAAAAACCACGACTTTTGGATGTGGTTAAAAAATGCCTTTTAAATGCCTATTTTTATAGTTTCAACCCTAAATACAGTATGCCTCCAAAGCAAACTCAGCTTAATACATTAATACATTACCTAAAAATTTACCTTAATACATTACCTAAAAACAGAATGTAAAGGTAAACCCGTCTACTGTACAGTACTGTATTGCTATGTCTCCCACGGTGCTAGAATGTAAAATACCGTTGTTACCGCTATATGTACTGTAATTCATGCAAGCACGTTTTCTTCGGTATGCGCTGTCATTTTCTTTGTTATAAGTAGAGTAAATACATAATAATTTCATTTAATTAAAATACAGTAAAATGTACGGGTATTCACCAATGATAAATGATATTAATGATGATGAAGTTAGCTGTGCAGTACGATGCACAGGATTTAAAACTCCTCAGGTGGCACCTCTTCTTCAGGCGCTTCTGGAGGAGTCGAATCTTTGTACAGGTCTTCTTCTGGTGGGGTTTCGTGCTGGCTTTTCTTTATAGGTTTCAGGAACATTGTGATAGGAAGTTGCTACATTGTCTCCTGCAGCGAACTGCTGGTACAATTTAAGTGCTTTCTCACGAATGATGTTACCGTCCAAGGGGATGTTCTTCCTGCAGTCGGTGATCCACCGTGCCAAGGCAGATTCCATCCTGATGATATTTTTATTCCTTACTGTCATTACCTTTTTGGCACTATCACAGAAACTTACAGATACGGTACTCCAGATCACTACTTCGTTCTTCTTTATGTAGAATACGGTGCTTTCATTAATGCCATAGTGGCACGCTACTGCAGCATAACTTTTTAGTTCCCAGAGCAAATCCAGTAGTTCAACCTTCTCCTGGAGTGTGTTAAACGTCTTCTGGCACTTAGGCTCCGTTCCAGAAGCCTTAGAAGGTGCAGAGCGATTGTACGACATTGTGTGCATTTAAAAATAACAAAACAATAACAAAATGGAAAACACGTGGACACTCAGCTGGAGACGCGTCACATGGCAGCAGTCAATCAGCAGCAAGGAGAAATGAATAACGCTCTTGGATTGGCTACTTTCACCATCCC
Source organism: Erpetoichthys calabaricus (assembly GCF_900747795.2). Lineage (NCBI taxonomy): Eukaryota > Metazoa > Chordata > Cladistia > Polypteriformes > Polypteridae > Erpetoichthys > Erpetoichthys calabaricus. Next base: position 54,715,453 of record NC_041410.2, on the reverse strand, counting down.
AAACCGCATTTCCCTCAGTGGTTGTTTCCTGTTCTCTCTACAGCACAGTATTGCCACGAAAAAAGGCATAAAAAATTCTGGAGGATATTTACGCTTTCCGCCAACAATTAATAGTTAAGTTCTAAGAAAAAATCCGCGAACGACTGAGTCTGCGAACCCTGAACCACGACTTCGCGGGGGTCTACTGTACTTTTTTCTGACTCCCTGATATTTTTTTTCAGATAATACAGTTAAATGACCTTAACAACTACATTAGTTTTTGAAATGACCTAATGATTTGGAATTTTTTAATTTTTTTTGAAAAAAGTTAAATTTAATAGATCCCATTTGAAATTTCTTTTCTAATCTTTTGTTGTGAAATTTAAGAAAATATTTAGTGTAATTTTAATTTAACACATGTCATTCTTAAGGTTATATTTAAACAAAAAAGTGACCTGTCAGTCTTATACTGCCAACTTTGTGTGAATGTTTTATGATATACTCTTGCAGCAAATAACTGGAGATAGACAAACATATAATGTGATTGTCTTCAGATTATTGTCTGATACTGCACATTGCTGTCTTGCTATACCCAGAATACAATTTCCTGTATACAGTATATCTTGAAGTCAAACTTTTATATATTTTTAATTAGACTTCCATATATTTAGCGTACCATACTGCTTTGGCTAGGAAGATATTCTTTGTAGCTGTGTTCATATTTAGTTTGTGCTGAGCTTGTACGCTAATGGCAGATTATGTGAGCACTACTGGATCGATTTCTCAGGAGAATATATCGCATATGTTTGACTACATTTTCAATATGCATTTGGCACTCACGTTTATTGCTTGTAGCATATCCTGTTTTAATATAACATGTATCACATTCATGACCTCTTGTGGTTTGATTTACTGGATTTTTTTATTATTAACCTTTGATCTTTTACCACTGGTCTCTCACTGCTGACACTTAAGCTACTTGTTTTCTGTGATCTTCAGCAATATTTTATATTGTTTTTAAATGTGAGACTATTTTGATTCAGAGCTTTATGTAGCTGCTAGCCATTACTTGATGAAATGGAAAGGGAGGTGACTAAGGGTGAAGGGTCGCACTTCCAGGACAGATGCCAGTTAAAGGTCACTTCCATAAATCCTTGACAACTTGGTTTACTAAATAAAAACCTCAGAATATGTAAAAACCCCTTGAACTGTGGGAGTACCTTTCCCTCATTGACATTTGGGTTTTGAGGAAGAAATAAATAAAAAATTTTATTTTTCTTGACTACTTTTTAATTCACTAAATTTCTAGTGAACTCAAAAAGTGTGACCTGCTGGTCAGTTTCCACCTGAAAAGTTAAGTTTATTAGAGGAAATATTGGCAATCAGCAAGATTTTTAACTTTTTCTATTCTATTTCTATATGCCAGTGTAGTATATTCTATATTCTATGTCATTTTGTTTAAAAAGTTCATAATGGAGTTTTTAAATAGAATTCTTGGGAAGAGCATTTTAGCTTTAGTGATGTGGTTTTGATATCATTTGCATTTGTGAAAAAAAAATGTGATGAACATGTCATAGTGACAGAGTAGAATAAAGAAAAACATATTTAATGCCACAATAGGTGTACAGTATTAAATAGTCTATCATATTACTTTTGACAAAAAGATAGGCAGTGCATTTATAAGCCTGCTGTGCCTCTGGCTACCGTCTTTGTTTGCTTTTGTCTTTGCTTTGTAAAAAAAAAATCATTAATATGTGACATTTGTGGATTATGCCTTTTTTGAATTGTAAGGTTTTGCAAAAGCATAAACTCTTGGTTTAGTAAGTACTTGAATTAAATTAATCATTTCGGTCAGAAATGTGTCTGATGTCCATAATTATTTACTGCAGGTGCAACTTTTTCTCTAAACTGCTACATGTTTTTGGAAATTGCCTGAGCAAAATTAAAATTTACCCAATACAGTTTTTAGTGTCTTAAAACAACCCCACAATGTATGAAGGAAAAGCTCATTTATGTTTTTTGGTAGTTGATTTTTATTATTGTGCACAATAAAATATTACATCAGTAAATAAAAAGCATTATCAAGTCAATCACAGGACACACTCGGCTTATTCTGGATCAGCCCAGAGTAGACAGTTAACATAAACATTATGTCTCTGGGATGTGACTGAATAACTAAAGTATGGGAAGAAAATACCCATGTAGGCTTGGGGGGAACAAATGAATGCTGAACAGGAAGTGACTGGACTGGGACTCAAACCAAGATAACAGAGCTACAGTGTGAAATACCAGCACCAATTGTGGAATCATGTGCACTAATCTGTTATACTTTAAGAAGGAAATCTGTATGTTCTCTTCAACAGATTAGTACCTTGGAAAAATAATATTAATTGCAGGCAGGAAACAAGATCAAGGTTAATCAAGTTATGCATATAGAATAAAATCAAAAGTAATAGTTGCTACAAGAGCAAAAATATATCTTACTGCAACTAGTTTCAGCACTGTCATCATGTTTATCTTATATTCTCATGTTTTGTATTATAAATTTTTTTACATTTATCTTAACAAATGGCTATCATCGTTAGCTTAAGGATTAGATATACTGTATGCTTTGTTTAATTGTATTTAACACTGTCATTTGCATTTGTGCTCCCAGTGACAGATTAAAATATTAATATATAAAATACTCTTTATAAATATAAATATAAATAATATGTATGTATGTATGTATGTGCTGTTGAGCTGTGAAGTGTCTCTCACGCAAGCTGGTGACCCTCAGAAACTTGTCTTCTGATTGGGTTGTGACTTTGGGTCTACCAGATCTCTTCCTATCAGAGTTTCTTTCACTTTCCTGTTGTCTTTGGATTGTGTAGGACACCACTGTACTCACTGACACTTTGATTTTTTTTTTTTTTTTACTTCTAAGGGAGTAATAATGTTTTGTCTCATTTTGTAGAATAGCAGGTATGCGGCTGGGTTTTAAATAAATAATCATGCACCGAAAAGGTGCAGGTTCCAGTTGGGTGCAGGTGTGCGTGAGTGGGTTTCGCTCCGCAGTAAATTGCAGAACTGGCTGACCGTACCGCATGCATGTGTGGAAGTGTTTAGTTCAGTCTGACACCTCAGTGATGCCGTGGAATGAGCGGCTTCTCGCACACATACTTAATTAGGAAGTTAAGAGTAAAGGAGTCTGCATGGAACAGCAGTGGAAAAAAAGAGAATCGAGCAGGAAAATGGAAGGAGAGAGATGGGCAGGAGTGAGAGAGAGCAGGTTAGACAGGAGGAAGCAGGCGGACAGGAATTGAATACCAGAAAAGAGCTTATGGCCAGCGCTTAGGAAGGGGCTGAGGGATCACTCCTGCTCAGCGACTATGGAGCAAGAGCAACCATTGTACTCAGGGTGTGCTGTTGTCAGGAGGAGCCATTGATCGGCAGCGTTGGGAGTACAACACGCTCTTGCCGGGTGAAGCCAAGGATAGGCACTGGTGTGAGCAGAGCAGGGCTCGGCAGCTATCCATGGAACATTGTGGGATTGGTGGCAGGGACATAGGCCAGAATAATAGGTTGCCTTCCCCTGTTGGTTTGATGTCTCTCCGGGCTTCAGGATCCTAATAGGATAAGCCGGAGAGATGTCCATTTTGAAAGGGAAGCACTGGGAACTTGATTTTCAAGGAAAGTTGCCTGCCTATGTTTTTAACCTCGCTTATAATGGATTTATTCATTTCGATGATAACCACCACAGTTCATTTGTTTAATTGGATTATTTATATATGGACTTTTGAGCACTGCACTTTTTTTTAACACTGCTGTTTTTGATGGTTTTAATAAAAGCTGTTCTGTACTTTATTGCATCTACCCCTTTCTTTGTGTTAGTGTTCTTATCTGCTAGACTCATCCCTCGGGTATGTTATCCATGGTAGCAAGTTGAAGAGGCTCCTGAGATCAACTGGGAGTGTGGAGTTGACCTGCACTGTCACACATTCCATTTATTACTTGCCATTTTCTTGCCATTATCACTGGAATATCATCTAAGTAGAACTTCAGAGAGTGTAGTAACACAGTCTGTTCCAACTCTGCTTTAAGATAGACTGTGGGTTTTTAACTAATCTGTTGGGACACTTGTGCACATTATTTACTTCAATTTGCAAGGCTTAATTTACTTTAATTGCTGCAGAACATCTGCTGGTTGTAACCTATTAGTTGTTCTCTGAAGAAGGTCCATTTGTAATTTTCTGATATTTCTTTTTTTCAGTTTATGTCAACCTGAACTTTAAATTTAAAACTCTGGCAGTTTACTGCTTTAATTTTCACCATTTTTGGTCATTCATTGCATTTCCCCCTTGGGGATTAACAAAGTGGGCATCACGGTGGCGCAGTGGGTAGCGCTGCTGCCTCGTAGTTGGGGGATCTGGGGACCTGGGTTCGCTTCCCAGGTCCTCCCAGCGTGGAGTTTGCATGTTCTCCCCATGTCTGTGTGGGTTTCCTCCGGGCGCTCCAGTTTCCTCCCACAGTCCAAACACATGCAGGATAGGTGGATTGGCGATTCTAAATTGGCCCTAGTGTGTGCTTGGTGTGTGGGTGTGTTTGTGTGTGTCCTGCGGTGGGTTGGCACCCTGCCCAGGATTGGTTCCTGCCTTGTGCCCTGTGTTGGCTGGGATTGGCTCCAGCAGACCCCCATGACCCTTTGTTCGGATTCAGCGGGTTGGATAATGGATGGATGGATTAACAAAGTATATCAAATCAAAATCAAATTTCAACTGATTAAAACTGGAAAAACTCTGAGGTGTTCTAAAACTTTTGACCGGTAGTGCACATATATATATTTAAAATATGCAAGTTGAAATAATCACTCTAAAAGGTAAATTGTCAGTCATAAAACAGTGAAACATTCTTTGCATCTTCAACTACGGCCACATTTTAAAAGTGTATGCAGTGCACTGTATTCAAGATATCTCAACAATTTCCTTGAAGAATAAGTGTTCCAAATTTCAACAAACTCGGTCCACTGGAACTTGAGACAGTCAGACATCGCTGTTGTACTTGGTGCTTTTAGCATTATATGAATGTTCCTAAAAATCACTACTCTTTGTTTTGGTTAATTGAATAATCTGGGTGAACTAAAATAGTGTCAACTAAAATAGTGTAAGCAATTCATGATGCATATGCAGTCCACTTCGTAAAAGAAAAAGAAGAGCAAATAAGGAAATTGTTTTTCCCAAGTATACTTTTTTAAGTCATGAAGAATTTTAAGATCCATTTGTATAATTTGCAGTAATTTTCCAAATAAAGCAGAGTTTTATTTTATGATCAGATTACCTCATCAAATTCAAAACTTGCCTACTGTGCTCAAGGTATTTAGAACTGCACATCCTAATAACATCTTGTTTGTACCTGCTCTTTAAGTTGGAATCTTATGAAAGGCCCCTAGTTCATCAGTTAACATTTATCTTTGATGTTTTTTTTAAATTATGGACAGCATATTACTACTGTGATATCACACTGTTTAGTGCCCCAGGCCTCAGACTATACAAATATACCCAACACAGGAACTTTAAGACAATGCCCACAGGCAAAATTTGTTTAACAGAATATAAATAAGGTGCTGTTTTTGTAGACATCAGATTGGAAGAGTACAAAAAAAGTCCAGAGAGAAAGTGCAATTTGATTTGTAGCCAATGTATGTAGCTCAGAAATGTGGAGTTAGGCATAGATTTGTTTAGAAATTATTAGTTATCCATCACTGGGCAAAAATTCCTATATAGTGCTTGGCCAATTTAGAGATGTCAGTTAGAATAATACTGACGCATTTGCAGTGGGGGAAAAAACCTGGCATATCTGGAAAATGGGAGTGAACTTAAGCTGGGATCCATTGAGCTGTAAGGCCCCACCCTTAACCACTGAACCACCAGGCAATTTGAAAACTGATAATAACAAAGCATATCTCAAACTCAAACATATTTGAAAAGATTTGTCTGCATAGTGGTTTGTTCTTGTGTTGCTTATTTAAGAAGAATTTACATTTATTTTAAATAACTCTGTGTAGCTATGATCTGTAATTTTATATAATTTTATTTAAAATCAAAGAAGAAATTGTGAAAAGATATGAAATAAAGTTTTTAAATTTGGATTAAAACAATTAGAAGAAAGTCTCTTGGATCTAGGTTCAAAATAATAATAATAATAAAAAAATCCTGGCTTGCATAAAGGCCTGGAATCGTGCTGGCTACAGCAGTTATCATCAATACAGGTGATTGTGAATTAAAACAAAGTCGGTTATTAAGATAAATAGTAAACATTGTAAAAACAACCAAAAAATGTACAAGCTATTTATAATGAGGCTTCAAAATGTGGATATGTAAGAAGACAAACACAAATAGGTATGGGGCTGCTCCAGGATGTGGTATAACATTGTTACTGTAAAATTTGATAAATGATTTGATGATTTCCCATATAAAGAATATGATACATATTTAATTTATTTTATTAATATTGTGTCTTTGTCAGATCTTTCAAGAAAAGCGCTATATAAATGTAATGAATTATTATTATTATTATTTTCATTTAAATGCAATAAATATCCGTCTTTGTTATCCTGTTACAAATTTAAAGGCTGCATTAACTGGTAGTAATTTTAAATTTGCTTGATCCTTTTTTTTAATATATATGGACATGGTTAGGGTCCTTTGATTTTTTTTTTTTTTAATTTATATTGAACTCTTGTGTTTACAGCTTGGCAAAAACATGCCTGTCTTATGTAGTCATATGTGCTTTTACAAACAAACATTCATCTGTAAGTCCAGGGAGCTGATCATGAAAGTTGAGAACTCTGAGAAACACCTTGAGCCCTGGATTTTCATTTTGGCAGCATAACATTCTTTCTCTTGTTGTACTACTGACAGCTCCAAGCTTTCTTGGCCCTTATGGGCTGATAAATGAATGAGCTCGTTGAACTTTGTAGTGCTATTTGAGTCGCCTATTAAACCCCCCAGATTAGATCAGAGAGGGGAGATGAGAGTCAGTATCAAGACATTTGCTGCTTCCTCATTCATCATTCTGCCTTGTCCTCATGTGGACAGTGTTTATATTTGTCATACAGCAATGGGGCGGACAGCTGGTTGGCTGCACCTTGTGTCTGGAGATGATTCGTTAGCCTTCTTTCAGAAGGTATACGTTTCAGAGGCTGGGATTAGTCTAGTTTTGTTTCTTCTGTCACTTGGAACAAGAAGGGGCATTGCTGTGCAGATTGCAGCAGTGATAAGACTAACTCTGTATTCTACACCTGCAGGTGGATAGACTGGTTAAGTTTCATGCCCTTCTAACCCTCCACTCCCTTGTCAGATGGATCTGAAATGGTTGTTGTTTTTTTTTTTTTTTTGAGTAATATGTTGGACTGTTATTATTGTGTCGGGGGGGGTGGGGAGTATAAAGGAGGCCCCTTAGGTACACCTGCCTCAGGGGGAATTTGGTTATAGGGTTGCTGAGGACATCTGTCTGCAATCCTCTGGAGACAGCGCCCTTGTTAAAGGCAGTGCCTTTGTGCATGACCTTTTTGTTGGATCAGTGGTACAGTCATTTTCTGAGTCATAGTTTCGTACCTTGCATCACTTGTTTGTCTTGACATAAAAATGCCTTTAAAGTACAAACTAATAAATCAGACTCTTTCAAATGTTTGGTCATTATACTAAGGCATATTTCTGGAATCTTCTTTATATTTTAAAGTACTTTCCTTTGATCATGATTCTGATATCTAAAACTTATTTAGAAGCATGAATGCATCAATTGGACATTGTGTTATTTAATATAGTTCAGTTAGCTTTAGGGGCATTTTAAATATTTATAAGAAGTTTATATATATTAATGGAATGAGTTTGATATTCTGCTAGCTGCTTTTTTGATAAAATATTAATTTTATGTAGAATTATGTAAATTCTACATAAAATGTAGACTTTTATGTAGTCTTATTGAATTTTATTCTGATATTGCTGTAATCATACACATTATAAAGTTTATGTGGTATTTGACCTGTTTTTGTATTTACATTTACTTATTTGGCTGATGCCTTTATCCAAGGCAACTTACAATACTCGATATACAGGTGGTTCCTTTTCTTTTTGCAGCTTGAGCACAGGCAGATGAAGTGACTTGCTCAGCCTCAGGGTTTGAAGTCCAAAGCCTTAACCACCTTATCATGTTAAAACTGGGCAAAATGCAGGGACCAACAGTCTCTCACAGTCGCACTCATAGAAGGATAATACACCTTCTGGGATGTGTGAGGTAAAACACTTGTGGGGAGAATGTGTAAACTCCACACCAACAACAACCTGTTACATGATTTGATGCCAGGGCATTGAACACTGTCAGAAGTGTTTTGATGACTAAGATTTTGGGGGATTTTTTTGTGCGTTTATTTTTTTTTATGTTCCATTTGTTACTGACTTTTATTGTTGGGCCATTACTATCATGGTCAGCAGAAACATTAGTATTTAATAACTAATGACTTTTTTTAAACTATTCTCAGTGGTTTGCAATTGACACTGTAACTTTGTGTATTATTTTGTGACTATGAATTTGATTCAGTATCTAAAAAGAAAAATATATGACCATTACAGTGTGCCAGGTTTGCTGATGTTTCTGACTACTATTCTGCCTATTCCTAAACAAAAGAATCTTGGAATCTCTGGTGCTTGCAAAATACTTTTTCCATGGGACTTGCAACCTATCCCATTGAACATTTTAGACCCACAAGGTTGGAGCTATACTTACTGTACCACTATGTTACCTTATTCATACTTATAAAAAGACAAATATAATATTTGCTATTCTTCAATAGTGAGAGCTTTTTTGGGTGCATTTGCATATAATGCATGAAGCACCTATTGCAAAAGCCCATGTCTGTTTGTCTATTCGCATATAACGACTCAACCTCACCCTGCCCCCGGTGGACCAGTTTTGTTGAGATGTGGCACACCTATTCTTTAATAAATTCATCAAGACAGTTCAATTTACATTCGGATATCTCAAACAGATTGCACTGAACGGAGTTTTAATATTTCAACATTTCCCTTTGAAAAGCATTGACAAATTTGCACACTTGTTCATCTGTAAATGGGATAATGTTCTATGTGACTTCAACTAGGGATTAGTTTACTCTTTCAATTCAATCAGATTGATGCTTGAACTTGTATAGAGTGCTATGTAAAAGTTTGTGCACCCCTTTGAGGTTGCATGATAATTTGCTCTATCTTCATAAGAGAAGATCACAGCAATATGCCATTTTTTACTAGAGAAATACAGACAACGGGATGTTTATCAGAGTAAAATAAAATGTAAAAAATGGGATGTGCAAAAGTTTGGGCACCCTTTCAATTGCATTAATTTTAAGACCTGTAGTAGTTTAATGCTGACAGGTTGCCTAACAAAATTGCTTTGATTAGCCCATTAGACCTTAAACTACAAAGACAGATGCAACCAATCATGAAAAAGGTTATTTAACATAGGTAATTGCTAGTTGTTCTTGTCCTTGGTTCTCTCCTAGAGAGTCGCAACATGGGATCCTCTAAAGAACTCTCTACTGACCTAAAAACTAAGATAATTTGTAGTTATGAATTAGGAGAAGGGTACCAGAAATGATCACAAAGGTTTGGACTGTGTGTCTCCACAGTCAGAAATGTAGTTAGGAAATGGAAGGCCACAGGAACAGTCCTTGTGAAGGAAAGATGTAGTAGGCCAAGAAAAATATCTGAAAGGCACAGCCGAAGGCTGGTTAGAATGGTCACAGATAAACCACAGACCACCTCCAGAGAGCTACAAGAACATCTGGCTGCTGATGGTGTCATTGTACATTGTTCCACAGTCAAGCGCACTTTGCATCGAGAACAGCTCCGTGGAAGCCTTTTCTGAGTACTCACCACAAGAAGAATCGCATGAGGTATGCAAAAGCGCATCTGGATAAGACAGAAACACATTGGGGGGGAATAAATACTGTGGACAGATGAGACTAAGGTAGAGTTATTTGGTCACAACCAGAGGCATCTACAGGCTGTTATTTCAGCAAAAGGAGACTCTTCTAAATATTGATGGGATTATTCCTTTGGGGTACCCAAATTTATGCACCTGCCTGTTTTTGTTTAAATGCACATTAAACTGGTTCTGTTGGTCCAATAAAAAATATTTCACTACTGAAATGTTTCTGTTCCCGTAAGGTATAAAATATGTTAAAATGAAATTGCTGCCTCAAAACTTAGCAAGTTATAAATTGATAAAGTGATTTTTATCAGGGGTGCCCAATATTTTACATATTTAATTTTTTACATAGCACTGTATTTTGAATATTTTTCTCTCTTACTCATCTGACAGTTGCTTGAATGCCCAATGTAAGTGATGCGGGGCAGAGCATGGGCATGCAAATGGCTCACACAGCACCACCCTTCTCCTGCTTCTTTAGGGAAGTTAAGCAATGGAGAACAAAAAAAAGGTCAATCCTCTGGAAAACAGTTATGTAAGCATAAATAAGACTGCATTGATTGAACAATATTATCTGCACATTGTTATTGTAAAGAACCAATATTATCAACCTGCCACTAAATGGTGTTTGAACTAATTAATAACATGAGAAAGGTGCAATAGCCCTAACTGATATAAACACAGGAATGCTTTAAAATTGGACAGTGGTGTCAGGAGGGGGAAGACTTTAGTGGCTTAAGCTCCTAATCTCTGGCACCCAGACCTTGATCTTTCAGTCCCAGATATACACAAACAATCACGACCACCCCTGTTCTACTTGCCCATTGTGTACCATTCACGTTCCCATTATTCAATAAATCTGTTCCTTTCCACATTCTTACTTATTTATAGAATTTTAACAAATTAAGTGTTTTATCTAATATTAATAGCTAGATGGGGAAGTTCCATTTCTACTTTAACAGGGTAATATTGATACTGATTTTATGCTAGTATTTTGTATTAATAGATGTTTTTCAACTGCTAATTATTGGATACTAATCTATTGGTTATACTATCCAAAATCGTATATTTATTAAACTTTCACAACAATTATTCACAGACCCTCCACCACTAACACACATCATTCAATGCCATTTTCACATCATATGATTTGGAATCTGCCACGTATTAAAGCTTTTCAGCCGCCACAAGCCTATTTGTGCTCCATTTTTAACTCCAATGTAAAATGCTTTTAAAAAGCTCTTATTTAATGTAGTCTAGAAACAAATGGAATTGCATTTTTACAAAACTATTTAATAAACAAAAATGAAATAACTGACTCAATGGATGAAGTCAATAAAAAATGCGAAATGCTCCAACTTTCATGTGTTGATTTAGTCGCTGAGCACACATTGTTGTTAATGCCCTGCATACATTGTCTTGTACTTGTTTTAATAGCAGCCATGTTCTGCAAGTAAATTTCAGTGTATCAGGGAATCTTATTAGCAGGCATTCATTTTTCCAAGTCTGCATTTATTTCCTTATTAACACTAGAATTACCAAAGTACGAAAAAACTTGTAATCCCAGCCCACCTTAAATCTGTTCGCACCTCTCCGTCAGTGTCTTTTGTGTTGTAAATGCTCATGGCACTTCACAGAGTTTAAGAAAGAATGGCAGGGTATACAGTATATAGCATTGTACTAAACCAGATAAATAAATACAGTACTCACAATAAAGAAATAAAACAAGCGTAAAAAAGTGCAGGATTAACTCTTTTAGGGCGGATGTCGACTTTTGTCGACAGGAGGGGTTGAAGGCGAATGTCGACAAAAGTCGACATCCAGGGTTAGAGGGCGACAATCAGCTGTTAATGGCGACAAATCTCACTGTCACGTCACAGGCATTCCCTCTGTGCTTGGAGGAATGCTAGACTCGTTGACTCGGCAAATAAACATTGCGTGTGCGTGAGTTGCGAAATGTAAACAAAGGCAAGATGGCACCGACATGTGAAAAGGCAGCGAAGCAAGTGCAGAAAAGAAAACACTCGGCAGGCGATGTTTTGCGCATTATCGCGGAGTCGGACTCTTGATTTTTCAGAATTGGACTTTATTGGCAGTGATCAGGAGATCGAGCAAGAGAGTTAGAAGCAGGCATCAGCTGATCAGACACCAGCCGATGCCGCGCCAGCGGATCTGCTGCCAGTTGAGTGCCTTCGTGCAGCCGATGCATCTACGGCAAGGTTCGCATGGGATAAATACACATACATTGATCCGTTGAGAGCCGATCTGGCTACCGGAGTTTACAAGACGGCATGGCTTGCTTTTGGACACGACAGATCACCAGCTGCTGTACTTCAGGCTGCTCTCTCCTGATGCTGCTTTTCAGCTACTGTCAGACGAGACAAACAGGTAGGCAGAGATTTTTTTTGAATCGCGGGCTGCGTTTGCATCGCATTCTCGTTTTTCAAAGTGGAAACCCACAACGAAGCGCGCTGTGGCATTACAAATAGAGATGGGACAGAACTGGTGATATAACTTCAGGGAGCATTGGTCCAAACGTGTTTTGTCCCCTGGTGGCTTAGGTACGTGCTGCTGCAAAGTTTTATTCACTTCTGTAATAAACAGAAGCAAATCCCATGGGGTGAGCCAGGCTATAATGCCATACATAAAGTTCATAAAGTTTCAGAAGATGAAAAGAGGTGACAATACGGTTTTCATGCAGGCAGAAAACTTGGTGGCAGTGGCATCGCACGATGGCAAATGGGTGACTTGTCTCTCTACAGTACACACTAACAATATATGTGAGAAAGTGCAGCAACAGACAATTGAAAAATAGGCACCAAAGCAACACATATTGTAAGGAGTGCAATGTGGCAATGACTGAAATTGGCTGCTTTGAGCGAGATCAGACTTTGCTGTGTAAAATGTATGTGATATGTATGTGAAATCATAGAGTATGCAGGCTCATACAACATGCAAGACAGTAACATTTGTCAAAAGTAAATTTTTTTGTTGATTTGATGTGTTAAACAATTGCTTTGTGTTCTTTTTTAAAAATGTTAGTTTTTGGAAAAATATTCAGCCCTGGGAGAAAAGAAACAAAAAAAAAATTAGCCCTAAAAGAGTTAAGACAAATTTTACGAAAGTGTTGTTAACAGGGAGGAACGGCAACACCATGCGTGCACTAGCGTCCCCTCCTCTGTCGTCGTTAAAACAAACGTTTTTCATGTTTTAGTAATAATTGACAAAATGTAGGCATTAATTATGTGTGAAGCCTGAAGTCCAAATATCAAATAAACACTTTCACAAAAGGTACAAGTATAACAAAACAAGTGCGCTTTTATTCAAGAATATAACTGCAGAAAAAGAACTGCAGGTGGGGGATGGGATAGCAGGCTGCTTGTGCTTATCGACACATTTACAACACAAAAGTCACTGACGGAGATGTGCGAAGGGAGTTAAGGTGGGCTGGGATTACGAGTTTTTTTGTAGGCTTTGGTAATTCTAGTGTTAAACAGGTAGGTGAATTAATTCTGAAATAAGCATACATTTTAATTGTTCTTGCTCTATCTACTGAGAACAGAAGATGCTGATGAAAGCATTGATATAAAAAAATAGATTAGTCTTGGCTTCCATTTATAAATCTATCTTTGATATGAGTTTTACCAAAGCATACATTCATATATGCCTTTTCACTTGTTCTAGTCTTGGTTTCTCATAAATTTCCTGTTGATGATGATACAGCATCCGGCATAACTTACAAATCTCAGACTTATGTAGTCCAGTTTCAGTTCTCGAGCCCAGAACCTGTCTTGACAGGATTGGGATCTAGGCAACAATCACAGAGTCCATCTCAGCATCCACAGGTGCCATTTAGAGTCAAGAGTTTTCTTAAAGTACAGTACATGAGTGTGAGGATATAGGTGGAAACTGAAGTACCCAGAGAAAAACCCACACAGATATGGGAAGAAATTGCAAACTCCACCTGGACTATGAACAGGCACTTAATTTATTTAAGATCTCATATAGTATTAGTATATAATATTCCATCATTGTTGGCTTGAAGAAAAATAAAAACATACTGTAGATATGAACCAAGGTTTTGACTGTCTCTGCCATTCTGCAATATTATATATTTCTTTGCTGGAGGTAGTATACTACAAGTAAGGAGTGCACTCAAAGAAGAAGGCAGAACAGTGTAAGAAACATACATTCTTTCCTCCAACCCAGAATGCTGGAGGATAGGCGACCCAGTGGGGGCAAGAGATTTCTGACCCTTTGTCAGAAGAAAACCATGTTGGTAGAACATGGTAGCCCACCTCCTGGCTGATAAAGTGTGTGTTACGTGATCTCCACCCGGAATTGAGACCATGCTGAAATCTTCATGCTGGGTCCCGGTGGCAGTTATTACTCTCTAGTCCAGATGGTGACAGCTCATAGTCCCTAAAGTGAATGGAGTGGGATTATATGAACTTTTAAGGCTCAGCAGCAAAGAAGGTGAAGAGACTTGACCCTAAGGGCTGCAGATGGCTTAGTGGTTATGAGTGTACTGTTAGAAAGGAAAATAGCAGCAGAGAGTTTAAGGAGGCAAAGAAGAGATATAGTGTCGCAACAAAGCAAAGGTCAGCACTGAAAATGAAGCAAGAATAACACCAGAGCTCAACACGTGAAATAGAAATTGAAGTCAAAAGATGTGACAAAAGGATCAAAACCAGAGAATAAAGTAGATACAAAATTCACAAGAAGTTTTGTTTTGTTATACACAATCTTGGGTAGAGGTAAGACTTTCATTGTGACCTTTTATCTAGTTTTGCTAGTGATGTCACACACAGCAATATATCTCTGACTTTACCCATTCAACAGGTAACCAAAACCCCACGAAATGGCATCCTAAATTCTACAAATAATTTTTAATTATAATTTCAAAAAGAAACAAACTTATGGTCTACTTGGATTCCTCAAATATCAGAACCTAAGCAAAGCCAAAAAATCATTGAATATGGCAAGCAAAAATGGATAAAAAATTAATTTACGAACTGTAACATAACAAGGGGTTGGCAAGGAGTTTGCTAGTCCATAGACTTTACAAATATTTCCTTGATCACAGAAGTAGTCCCAGAATTAATTGAAATGACTCTGAGAGGGATTCAAATCTGCTTCAGGCCAGTTGGTCTTTGGCTATAGTGTCAGAGGGTGAGTTGAGGCCAGGACTGCTGAGAAGTAGACAAGTATGTGTTCCAAATGAGTAGGTAGACACAGGTTCAAAATTCAATAAGTTAAGACTAGAGATGCTGCAGGATGTATTGCTGTGTTGCTTACTTTGTACATGTATTTAAACATGTTTTTTGTACCTTTTATACCTCTTGGTGTTATTGAAGGTTATGAGAGAACACTCTCTCCTATTTCAAAGCAGAATATAATTCCTCCATAGACTCTAATTTCATTGCTTTTTGATATGACAGTATACCATCACACTGTTTTTGTTTTGTACATGCCAAAGTATTGTACAAATTTGGTTTAGATCTCTCTTAAAGCCCAGAATTCTTTATAGTTCTCCTGGCTGAAAATGTCTTAAGATAAATAAAAAAGCAATATTTCAAGTATATTTGTGTTCTTAATTAATAGCATTGTGTTATTAGTAAGTTGTTAAAAATAAACACCTTTTACATTGCAGAATAGTTAAACAAACATCTAAGACATAAATGTATAAATGTAATCAAAGCCCTCCAGTCCTTTTATATCTAGATTTAAGTGTATATGTAATTGATGCCAGCAGTTTAAAGATGCAATAAAGCGGTGTCATAATTCAAAAGCACAGTTCTTTCTTTTTCTTTTCTGATCTCCTTTCTTTTTTCCTTTGGGAATGGGACTCCTCTCCTTGCCTCACCTCAGCCTTTATTAAATTAGGAACAGATAGCTTCTAGTAAGATAAACAGGTTCTTCTCAAAACAAAAAAAAAATCCCGGAAATTCTATTGCTCATTAATTATATTGCATAATAACTATGGCACACTTGTGTCCTCCCTTGCTCTTACAGTTCCTTCATGTGTTATTTATTGCTATTCTTGTTGTTTTTTTTTTCTCATTTAAAATGTTTCCTTTCATTTTTTACCACAAGTCTAGTTCAACTAATTTTCTAATAATTAACATTGCTACCAATTAGAATAGTAACTTTTTGGTTACGAAAGAAGGTGCTGTGCAGGATTGCAGGGATACTTCAGAATGTTTTTAGCTTTAAATCTGACAGATCAAAAGTAAATGAGCTTTATTGAATGTGTTATGGTGGGAAAGCAATTCTCAACCCCCTTCTGCAACTAAAACATTGTAGTATCCTTACTACTTTTATATTACCATTGTATATTGACGTTGAAAACAACAATTTATATCTCCGTTGACAGCAGCCCTGCTTAAAACATGTTGCTTTTATTCAGCTAAGTTAGAATTTGTTGGCTTGTGTGTCATATTTACCTTGACATAGCACCAACAATTGCATGTTAAATGTACTGTAAATCACAGGTCTACCTGTATCCATCATTTTCTTTATTTATAAACATGAAAAAATTCTCAAACCAAGCACTTATTTGAAAATTTAGAAGCAGTGATGTTACTATTGCTCCAACATTTCTTCATTATATGAGAGTCATACTGTGAAATGCACTTTGGAGTTGCCATGAGTAGGAGTGGAGGGTGGTTGACTGTTGTCATACTTCAACTTTTCCACTTGAAAAATCTCTACATTCCCAACAAATGCCATGTACTTCAGAAAATTTCCAGCCAAATTTCCTTTACTATAACACAAATGTTGAAAATGAATAACCAGATGTTGCATGAAATTGTAGTTTGTAAACAGTGCTGTTTCAAATTAGATTTTTGTGTCATTTTTTTAGTCTCAGTTCACATCCTTCTTCACCATTACAGTTTTGCATGAGTGAATCTTGTATACCTTCAGGTAATGCACATTGCAGAATGTTTAAGTATAAGAATTGAAATGTGCTTTTATTTGTTTCATATATTCCCTGAAAGCTAAGTAAGAGCTCTATTGTACCATCTTTCTGTGGCACAGACCCAAGTCCATCACATAGGTGATACTATTGTGTTTATTTTTTGAGGAACATGGCTATAATTTATAGCATATATTTTAAGTGTTTCCTGTGTATTTTAATTTTTGTTATGTTTGGTGAAGTTAATTATGCCTTGTGTTGAACATTTATATATTGCTTGTTAAATTATTATAAATCAATAAATATAGATAAATGCATTTTGTTTTCAGAACAGTTAAGAGTTAAATGTCAAAGACTAGGGGAGGGGGCTATTTACAACCAGTGTTTGGCCCGTGTAGTGAAGACTAGGGCTTTGAGTGGTCTTCCCCAAAAAGAAATTACTGAAGAGGAAATTTTCTAGATTTCTATTGTAGATTGACATTTAGCTTTTTTATAGTCTTTATTTTTTTCATTGGTTTATGTTTGAGTATATGAGCTACTCCATTTTAATATACATATGCGTGTCTGCTAGCTTTGAATAGGGATATCCCACAAACCCCTCCCTGCCAAAACTCTTTACCTATTCATTTGCCATTGTGGACTAAAAGGGGCACATCTATTGTTTAATAACTCTACAAAATATTGTACTGACAGTTATTTTCTTCCACATCAAGGACTAGCGAAAACAACCCCTAAAGTAAGAACATTCAGTTCATTGCTTGGGCTGCCTACATGTGCAGCCTAAATGTCATTGCTGTTTGTAACAAATTAACAAATTAAAGTAAAATATGATTAACTGTTAGCACTTTGTCTGCCTAAGGCTATTGCAACAAAAAAATACAAGCTTAAGCAACTGATGAAATATTTGAGTAAATGATATAAACAAAACACATAATAATATATACTGAAATTTCACACTATTCCTACCGATTACTTGTTTCAATTCAAAAGAATGCTCTCCTGTAAAATCGTATTTTGCAATGACCACCAACAAAACCCAAGTCCCCAGGAAAAGCAAAATTGTTTCAATGCAGGAATGTTTTCTTCTTAGAAAACTGTATATAGCATGCCCAAGAGTAAGCAGCGCCAGAGACCTAATAATACAGTATTATAATTATTTATTATTTGACTAATGCCTTTATCCAAGGTGACTTACAACATTTAGATATTGTTTGCTTACGTTTCTTGTTTATTTTAGTTGGAGCACAGGCAGATGAAGTTATGGGTACACAGTGTCAACACCAGGATTTGAACTCACAACCTTAGGATTTAAAGTCCTAGGTCCAAAGCCTCAACCACCACACCACACTGCCTACCAATAACATTAGCCCTTAGATAAAAAAAATTCTACAAATCTCTCTATTATAATAAAAAAAATTCTGGGATGAGACTGTTCAGAGAGATACTTTCAAGTCCCATGAGACGAGACTTTGTGCCAAGAGATTTAACCATGCCTGGGGCTGGAATTAAAAGACAAAGAGTAGAAGACAAAGTAGAACGTGCAGGTTAGAGATAATGAAAGTACTAAAATTCGAAAGTCTCAAAAAAATGCTAGTAAAGATCGCATTAGTGCAAACAAATGGAAATTATTACTCGTTGAAATAACAGAACAGTGAAAAGAGATTGAATATATTGTTCTGATTTAAACTTCAAATCTGAGACTTGTAGATCGTCTAATTTGTGTTGCCAGCAGGGAAAAGTAGTGTTCCTTCCCATTAAAGAGGCGTATCCGCAAGAATTAAAAGATTTGTTGTTTGGTGAAAGGAAATCCACATACACAAGCGGCAGAGACGCAAAGTGGCTGGCACGTAGCGCAGGCCGTGGGGGTTGGCGAGCGAAGCGTGCCTGGGGCAAAGCCACCTAGTATTATATACTTTACAATATTTGAACTTACAAATTTAGTACAAGTACTTATCTACATAGTACTTGTGATACATCTGATTAACTGATGGCAATATAACTGACATCAATTGTTTTACAAAATTTCCCTTTCAAAGTTAGGCAACACAGTTCTGTATATAAACCTCTGAAAAAGATGGCATCTGAAATCTACATGGCTAGTTGAAATTAGCAAAGCCCTGTATGGGATTTTTTTTTCTATTTGTAAGTGCAATTTTTAATTATTGGATTGTATTTTGAAAACTATAATTTTTGTGATTGTCTTGTAGCTAGGTATGTTGTGTACTGTGGAATGAAATCCCCACAGATTCTTTAAAGTTTACCTACACAGTCATATATATAATATATGTAATATACAGTAATCCCTCGCCACTTCGCGGTTCACTTTTCGCGGATTCACGACTTCGCGGATTTTATATGTAAGCATATCTAAATATATAACGCAGATTTTTCGCTTCTTCGCGGGTTTCTGCGGACAATTAGTCTTTTTACTTCTGATAGTTGCTTCCTCAGTTGGTTTGCCCAGTTGATTTCATACAAGAGATGCTATTGGCGGATGGCTGAGAAGCTACCCAATCAGAGCACGCAGTTAAGTTCCTGTGTGCTGCTGATTGGCTCAGCGACGCAGTGCTGCATTAACCAGGAAGTCTCATCTCATCTCACTCATTCAACATTAACGTGCTCTTTATACTGCATTCAGGGGATCATCACTTTCATCGTCATCATTTTTACTGCGCAGCATATTCATCACGTCATATATAGCTACGTGTACTTCGCTATACAGTAAGTGTAAACTTATCTACCGATTTCATATTGCTTAGCAGTTGTCCCTGTTATTAATAGAGTAAAGGGTGGGTTGTAAACAATACAGGGAGGGTTTAAAAACGTCCAAATAAACGTTAAATAATTAAATAAATATGGTGTCCCTACTTCGCGGAAATTCAGTTATCGCGGTCGGCCTTGGAACCTATCTCCCGCGATAAGTGAGGGATTACTGTGTATATATATATATATATATATATATATATATATATATATATATAGAGAGAGAGAGAGAGGCTTTTGTAAATAAAAAACTAAACATAAAATACATTGTGTTGAACTAAAAGTAAACTTAATTTTTAAATAAGATCAAATAATATAGAAACAAAAACTAGTATAAAACTAGAAAAAATATAAAACCTTGGCTCTAAGTATGGCCACCGCCAGCATAGCTACTGTATGGCCTTAGATAACCTTCCCATAGATGTTATGTAAGCATTCTGTGGAACTTTCACAATGAAAATGGGTGATGAATTGTGGATTGCATATTCCATACACACCTGTCAAGGTTTGTGCACCCCACTTAGCTAAAAGTATTTTCAGCAGGGCTTTGTTCTATTGAACTGTTATTTTTGTGAATGTGTCTGTGTGTTTGAATTCAGTATTCCTCCACTTTTTAATGCTACCTGATATATCAATTGAGAACCTGTTAACAATATATAGAAAATATATACTGAAGTCTATTTAAATTTGTGTCATTTGTGAGCAAGGAAAACCTCATTATGAACCAAACAGATATCTGCATTTATTCTTTGGAAACTGTTGTATTGGCAAATAATGAATATGACAGGAAAACTTGGAAAATACTAATAATTTAGCTTTTAGATAATCTCTTAATATTTCTGGGAAGCCAAGGGGAGTTTCTGAACTGTTTCCACAGTAGACTTCTAAAATATGAGTTGTTTGGTTGAAAGCAAAATCATTTATATAGTTTCTGAAAAACTAGAATCTTCCATACCAAGAGAGACTGAAGATGCCCTATTTTGGATACCACACAAGATGTGTCCAAATGCAATCAACTTGGGCAGGTTTATTTGTATGTCAGAAATAAGTGAAAAGAAAACAGACTGCCGCAGACATTAAAATTAGTGAGGCTTTCTTGGGATTTTAGGAGACTACGAATAAGCTGCAAGCAAACCTAAGAAAATCCTGTGTAGCATGAAAGAGAAAGGGTTGGATTTATGAAAGTATCTATAAGTCAGAGTTACAACAAAGGAGCAAATATTATGTTGGGTGTTTACATTCCAGAGCATTTTATAAAGGAACTTTTAAAGCATGCATACATTGTGTAGTGCACACTTTGAACCTCATACTCAGTGTCTATTAAAAATGTTAATGAGTTTAAGTAGTGACAAAATAAAGTTATGAACCATTTTGCATTTATTTTCACATAGCATTATTAAGTCAGTTATTCTGACCACTCTGTCCACAATGGCAATCTCTGATCTTGGAAATGAAACCTATTAAAAGCTCTGCCCTACACCGTGGTCATCACGGTTTGAATCCATAGTCTCCAATGCCTATGCCATGAAGGCACTCACCAAAATTACACTTGTCAGTGAAAAGAGGGATGACCAAGTCTCTGCAGCAGGTTTGAGAAAATCAATGGAGCATTTATTTTTTCATTTTTCTTTTAATGTTTCAGACTGGATTGCTTAAAAGATTAAGTTTAATTTTGAAATGTTACAGGCAAAGATGCAAAAATTCAAAGTGTAGAAATTTGGTTTAGTAGAACCATCCATAATTTGTTTGAATACAGCGATAATTTTCAAATGACCAAAATAACCTCTCAGACCCTTTCAGATATTTGGTGGACATAGCTTCTCCAAGGGGACACATTTTTCATTTTGACAAATTGTGCAAGGCCAACCAGCTTTCTGATAGGCAGGCTAATTTCAGAAACAATTTAAAGACTCCTCAACTAATGTCATGAGTCATGTTTTCAAAGGTGACAAAATTTCACAAAGCTATTCCTCTGTGTCATTGTCCTTACAGTATTAATGGCTGATAAGCAGTGTTAAATAGGAAGATGACTTTTAGATCATTATAATATAGGAACATAACCACTAGTTTTGGGACAGTCACTGCCATTCAAGCATATTTTTGCTTGACTTGCAAATATGTTCCCTTTTGTTTACAGGACTAAAATATCTGCCTTAGAATGTACACACAATATAAAATAAGCTCAAACTGTATAATGCACTTTTTAAAACCACATTTGAAATATCGTGTCCTGTCTCGCACATATTCATACATAAAAACATCACTATTTGAAAACACTTTACCATGGAGTTCAGGCAAGATCAAAAAAAAAAAAAAACATGTTCAAATGAAATGACAAGTTCAAATGACAACTCGTGTTTAAATGGCATAGCATTTTGAAATAGTGGTTTTTATAAACGAATGTGTATGTGCATGCGCGAGAGAGGCCGAGACAGATTTGATCTCATTCAAGTAGTTACTGGAATATAAAATAAACACTTTCGCAAAGGTATAATGAAACAATTGTGCCTTTATTCAAGAATAAAACTGGCAGATCATGTGAAACTTTGATTGTGCACTGGTGGACCCTCATCAACTAATTATGTGACTTGTGAAGTTAATTGGTTGGACCAGATCTTATTTAGGGGTTTCATAGCAAAGGGGATGAATATATATGCACTCGCAATCTTTCAGTTTTTAGTTTTTTTGTTTTATATATATATATATATATATATATATATATATATATATATATATATATATATGGTATTTTATTTTCATTCTACTTCAACAGTTTATAATATGTTGCTCAGTCCATTTAAATTCCAGATTGTAACGTGATAAAACAGGACAAACCCTGGTGATGAATACTTTTGCAAGGCACTGTACATGCAACACTTTACTGATTAATGTTATGATATGAATTGATAAGCTACTGTATGTCTGGCTGAATGGCCTGCTTTAATTACAATTGTTGTTACGTTTGATTATCATTAATGCTACGTAGCAATTACAGGCTTATATAAAAACTTGACCTGTGGTCACACAGTTTATAATTACAAGAAAGAATAAAACAATTAATAAATGTAACATAGAAAAATACTTGTGTGAAAAAGGTAGCATTTTCTAAAACAATTTGTACATGGTTTGTTTTTCAAATAAATAATGGCTGATATTCCTGTGACTCTTTTCAGTAGCTAGTAGTGCTGATCAGTGAATTTCACCAAATTGTTATTCACATTGAATTTGTTGTGCTAAAGTTCGCCTCTGTACGTCAAATTATTTGATGATAATTTGGATGGTTTAGAAGAACTTTTTTCCTAGTGCCCCATTATACTTTGTGAGGCCAGCACGACATCCGCTGGGGCTGTAACAGCCAACATTGGATGGGACTGCCCCCCGTGCATATAATGCTGATCATTTGCATTACAAACTCTGTGGGACATAGTGGTAGAATAGGTAAGTAAATAATGCAGGTTCTCAAAATTTAATTTTATAAAACTTTTACAGAATAAATAATGAATTATCTCTGCTTTTCTCCAAATGTGCCAGTCGATCTTTGAGTTCCATGTCAGGATAAGAAACGGAGGAATGTGCCCTCTACATGCATAATTAGCCACGTGTAGATAAAAAACATACCTTGAGTATGCCTGACAGAGCCTCCCTAACCCCATCAAACGCAGGAGACTATGAAATAATGAAAGATTTATTACTATTTACAAGAAGTTTCCATGCTTTTGATAGAAGAAAAAGTACAAAGCATCAACACAATAGTTTGGAGAGCCTTCAGCGCGACTTCAAAAAATAGAACGAGTCAGCCTTTTAAAGACCTGTGTATTTTTTCTGACTTTTGACTATGATTTCGGCATTTCCACTTTGTTTTGATATATGATATATGATTACGCATCTCAGACTGCATTTTCTTTTTTTAAATTCATTGAGGAATGGTGGTCCAGTGGTTGGCGCTGCTACCAAACAGCTCAGATCACCTACTTGGCCACAATAATTGGTCCAGTATAGTTTGCAGATATTTCCCTAGCCCGCAGGAACACTTTAAAGATAATTGCATCATTATAATCCAATCAAATCTAGTTAATTTAGTCCTTTCCCCATTGACTTCAATGCGTTTCACAGAGTTTGGTGATATTCGCAAACACTTTTGATTTCTTTGAACTCGAAGTGAAGCAAACGCCGTGGAGTTCTCTCATCACTAGTAGCTAGTTATGGTAAAAATAAGTTTTACTAATTATTATAAGACTAGACATTAAGCCCGTTACAATAACGGGCGCTAGAACAGTAGTGCATAAAGTGTGGCATGCAGCTGATAATCGTGCTTGTGTCGTCTCTCCAGCAAGTACTGTGCAGTTTCCTAGCAAGTATTTTAATCTGTGCTGGCGTGGAGCTGATTATTGTATGTGTAGCATCTCCCCAGCAATGGATTTTATGTGCGCGAAAATAAATCTACTTTTAAAAGTCATCCTATTGTAATATCATGAAAATTCCTATATTTAGGAAAAGCCCATCAACGACTGACACTTTACCGGGCCAAGCTTCTTAATTCGCAAATCTGACATCCTCAGAGTGAACACTTGCACAACAACAAACACTAATCCCACCTCTTTGGAGACGCTGGTCTCCGCGTCTCAGTACCCGATTGTATTTTTCATGCCTTATGTTTTACGTCTTACCTCATTTACCGAAATCCGATTGGATCTGCCGCGCGATATTTTGTAGGTCCCGCCCTCTCTGTCTTGTGTGACGCGTCAGGTGGCCTTTGAAGCATCTCCTTTGAAGCATCGCCCCGTGCATGCGCACTTCACCAAAAGACACACACACACGGACACTGGAAGCACACAGGGGTTTTATTAAAGAGGATGCAATGACTATAATATGAATGTCATTATGACTTGTAATCTTACAACCTGATTGATACATATAAACATTCATACAGTATGTACAACAGTGAAGATGTTCTTTTACTTTCAAGTTCCTGTGTAGATTCCCTGTTTTCTAGTGATACACAATAACTGCATAAACAATGTATGTTTCTAGATGACAGGAATGCAAATACGTGCCAGCAGGATAATAATAGCTCTATCAGAGTAAAGGTAAAGTTTTAATCAAAATTGTTTATGAAAACTGTTTGCCACCTCTTAGCTACTCCCAGCCACCTGCAGGAAATGATAGCTTTAAGGCTACATGTTTTGCAAAACTATTTGAAGCAGATTGATAAATAAAATTAACTGCTATGGATGTGCTGAGAACTAGCACATGCAAAAGGTGCAAAAATGTACAGAAGTTCAAAATTATGCTGCCAGTGTTCTGACACTGATGTAAGCAAAATAAACGCATTACCTTTTAAACTGGGTCATCTGCACTAGTCAGTTTTTCAATATTGCATTTTGGTCAGAATTTGATTGTTGACCTGTGTCATGCCAAGTGAAGATCATTCAGTACTTTCACTGTAATTATTCCCAAGCCTTAACAGGAAACACTCAGCCAATTATAATTTATATTTGCAGCAGCCTCTCTCTGGAACTCTCATCTAGTTCTGTTTGTGAAGTTCAGTCACTGATAAGACTACAATTATTATTAAAGCTCACCTTTCCTCTCTTGTACTGTCATGTAATAATGTTATGTATTCTTACTGAATACGCAATCAACTTATCTTGCATACACTCTTTTAACTTTGCTTTTCTGAAATTTATCAGGCCTTTACTTATTTTGTCCTTTTTTCTTGAAGTCTTTTTTACATTGTAAAGAAAACCTTCTTTTGTTGAGCTTATATTTTCATATTATAATTGAAACAGTGTTGCTATAAAACTGAAGGTAGCCAATCCCTTTAAAAGAGTGGTGCAGTCTACCATTTTATTTATTTGAGGCTGCTTAAATATCTCATTTTATTAGATGGTTTGTTTCTGCTCTGCATCTGAAATCTCTCTTTGAACATTTCTGATTTATCTTCCATATATCTATTTTTATTGCCTGCTTAGTCTAATATAGGATACAGAGCTTATGAAACATCCCACCTTGTTCAGATGCAGCTCAGATGTGTTCTTAAATTTTTTTTTGATCTGTACGGCAGCCAATTAACAATGAGATGGAAAAAAAATAATGAAGCCAGTAGCTTTTGTCTCAGTACAAAGTGTATCTGTGAATGTTTGTAATGAAGAAGCTTTTAGTATTTAGAATTAGGTGAAATAAAAAAATGACTACTGAGGATTAAAATACTTTCTGCTTCATGAAATATTTTTAAAGCCTTTTACATTGGTATGCATTTCGGATGTGCAGTGGAAACATGATCATGGTAAAGGAATACTCCACCCAAAAATGAAATTTAATTTATTTGTTTCTTACCCTTTTAGTTGTGTAGTGATGGCTGAGAAAAAATTTGTGATACAAGTAACATGAGTTTTTTTTTTTTTTTCATGGATGTTTTAATATCATTGCTGTTGTTCAGGGTTGTTCACCATTGACTTATATTGTATCAGA
Source organism: Erpetoichthys calabaricus (assembly GCF_900747795.2). Lineage (NCBI taxonomy): Eukaryota > Metazoa > Chordata > Cladistia > Polypteriformes > Polypteridae > Erpetoichthys > Erpetoichthys calabaricus. Next base: position 54,689,358 of record NC_041410.2, on the reverse strand, counting down.
AACCTTATATCTCTGTTCTACATGAAACATTAGGTTATTTTTTTTCTCAGCCATCACTACAAACTATGTGGGGTAAGTAACATATATTAAAAATACAATTTTTGGGTTGGGTATTCCTTTAAATGAAAATATAAATGGCTTCTAATGAACTGGTTGAAATAAAAAGTCAGCAGCCACAACTACACTCTTGGACCGGAGTTGTTTACAAAGTTATCCCTGACAAAATGTTGAAGTTTTTTGTGCTACTGTGTGTTCAGCATAATAAATGGTGTTTATTTAAACAGGAGGGTTTTTTTTTGTTTTTTTTGTTTTTCTAATTAAGGTTTTAACAGTTTTGGTTTGTTGTTCTTGTATTATGGTTTTTTTTTTTTGTATATATTTTTTAAAAGATCATTTCATTATACAGATAGAGCAGATAGAGGAAAGCCAGTGCAGGAGAGCAAGCGAGAGAGAGCAGAATCGATGGAGCAAAGGCAGGCAGCTGAGAGCTGAACCCCTGCAGATGAGTGTTTGGCCGACACTCGTTGGGGCTGAAGAAAGCGTTCGCTCCAGCTGAGTGATCACTAAGCTGGAGTGACTGGTATTGAAGACGACTGTTCGTCGAAAGGCAGAGGCAGTTGTGGAGGCTTTGGGCTGGTTTAGCCCCAGCATGAGCACCCTGGCCGCTGGGGAAAGAACCCAAGTTTCGGTCCGGATGGAGCCCAACATAGCCAGGGATCGGAGGGCTACCGGACCAGTGTGGAAGGCAGCTGCACCTGCAGGTAGGGCGACTCCCCTGTTGCGAAGCCCGATGGGAGAAGCAGGGGAGCCACCAGGTAGAAAGAAGAAGGCACCGTGGAAAATTCGTAAAGGAATATGTAAATGGAAATCACTCTGAAAGTAGGAGCCCTCTCACCTTCCAGGAAAGAAGGAAGTGCATACATATAATATAAAGAAGAATTTTTTTTTTTTTTTTTTTGGCCGGTTAATGCGAGGCCAGTTAAGAGGGATTGTACTGTACTAACAATGAAAATCAGAATCCTGCTTTTTCCATTCTGTGTTGTCCAGAGTGCCTTCTAAAACAAATCTAAATTACTAATTTGGTGGCATGAGTAAAGCGACGTAGTCTGGCATTTCCCACATAGCTGAATCTTGTCTAAATGGCATTTTAGGCTCACTTTAATTGCTGTGAAGCTGATGCTCTGTGGGCGGAGTGGTGCCTCTGAGGCTAGGGATCTGTGCCAGCAATCGGAAGGTTGCTGGTTTTAAATCCATAGAACGTCAGAAGTGACTCTACTCCGTTGAGCCCTTGAGCAAGGCACTTAAGCTGCAATTGCTTCATCCTGGATATGATGTTAATCTGCATCCATCCCTGCAAGCAGGTCCTCCAACTTACAAGGAAAAGTTGGGGGTTGGTGGCAGGATTGGCACGCCAGCCACTGTCAGAAACCTCACACTGTTTCAGTGTGGTGCTGAGGTGTCTCCCTCTGTACTCAGGTTCCAATCCAGGTGGTTCATCATGTGGTAGATACGGCAATGCGCTATCAGAGTACGCTCCTAATCTCTCCCTCCTCTTAATTGCTGCATGCTCCATAAACACCTTTTATTTAGGTGTTTTGCATATGTATAAATTATGATCCCAAGACCCTAGCAGTGTCCTCCTTGAATCACATACCTGTCATGAACTTACACTGAGTGCTTTTAATCACACACATCAGCATAAAGTGAGTAACCTGGTTTCTCAAATATGTCCCTTTAAATGTGCAAATATGCTTTTGGAGTTCTTCTTTGGCAGAACAATCCAGCGTCATTAAACTGCGCATATAACAGTTAAAACATCATCATTGGTCACTGTGAATCCAGAAATAAGCATGAAGCCTGTGATACTTTTCTTGTGTTTTATAAATACATTTAGTCCTTCGTGTGCTCTTAAGTAAATAACATCCATTATCTTTTTATATCCTCGATCTAAACTACCAATGATTCATGGCATGAACAATAGCCATGCATCACCTACACACACTGTTTCAGCATATTTATTGCAAATAGCTGAGCTAAAGCCAACCTGACACCTTATTGATATGTGTCTGTTACTAGTTTGCATGCAGCATGCTCTTCTGTGCCTGGCTGTGCGAATGGTCCCTGCTAAGGACAGGCATGCCAGTATTAATGTTTCTTGCCTTATACCTAGTATAGCTGGGATAATAATAACATGGGTATTTTTACATCAATAAAATAAGTATTGTGTTAGGTTTACTCATTACTTTAAAAAGTAATCACAGTATGTAAAGCACATTACTTTTAATATGTTTCCTCCAACACTAATTGTAAGTTCAGCTCATAAACTTAAATTAATTTATTATTATTTCAGCCAGGACAAGGAATAATGTGATCACCAAAACATTTGCCTCAGGAAATGGAATTTGATGGACTTTTTTACTTGTGGCTGCTGAAAGCGTGTGCAAAGGTAACAGATGCCATGGGAACAGAGTGCAGTGGATATCAAAATCCTTAACCATAGCCTGGTTAAGTGTTTACATGGCCAGGTAACTGGGCTACTAGTAGAGATACAGTATCTATGTGTGTTAACCAGGTTTCTCAGAGACCAATAACCCAGTTTCTTTAACCGGAATTAGGGTTTGCATGGCATTTTAGAAAACAAGTTTCTGTGGATTCCGTGAATAGCCAAGTTATTTAAGTGCTTTTAAATGCACTGACTGACAATACTAAGAAGAGAAAATAGAGTTCGGTATGTATGTATGTATGTAGTTTTTAAAAGCTGTGTTAATTTTGTCCTACTGACTCTCTCTTGGGCTTTCTCATTTGTTTTGTTTTTTTTTACATTTTCTATTTCAGTGAAGTAATTGCACTTTAATTCATTAATGGGTGTTAAAATTAATTTTAATCAGATCTGTTGATGGAATGGTTTCATCTGCTATTGAATATGTCAGTGCCTCCTTTATGTGGTCAGCTGCTGTCCAATGTCCCAGTGATGTTTTACTTGCTGCTGTTGCCAGAATACAAAGAACAATGCACGAGTGACAATCCAACATGGGATAAAGTTTACTTTGGTCTTTGCCATTAATCAAAATCTCCATCCAAATAAGCATAAAAATAAGTGTGACCAGTTGGAGTTTATTTAATTAGTTGATTTTATCCATTGTAAATAAATGATGAGGCCAACCCTAATACAAATTGATCCTAAAAGAGAGAGGAAAAAAATGGATGAACCTTAACCTTTACCTTCCATCTGCTGTTGCAGCCTGTGAGTCTTATGTCAAGTTGCAGACCCCTACGGTCCATTTTTCAATGGCTGCTACCAATTACAGCTGTCTTTGTAATGAATACTTATAAACCATCTTTTGTGCTTTTCTGATTTGGATGTATGTTCATATCACACATATGTGTTAGTATAACTTTCTAAAGATTTACACTAATGAATTGTTTTTTCATAGTTTTTTTTTTTTCCTTTCTTTTATAACTTGGACCTTGCTTGCCAAATGTAATAATCCTATTAAAGACAAATAGCTTTATAAAATGCCAAGTGTTTTTGTTTATTTATCACATCTAATTGATTTTAAAAATCTGTAAAAATTGGAAATATACAGTATTTTATTTTTGACTACAGCATTGGTTGTGCCAGTTTGTATTGCTGTACGGACAGAAAAAAAATAGTTTTAATGTATAGTAATAAAGAATGTCTCATGGCAGTACAAACCTCACTGTAGAGCACATGTTCTATATGATATTGTTATGATGTATAAAATCTGTACATTTTGGTTTAATTTTCCATTATATTTTGGTCAACATAAAACAACAGATGAACTACAATTAAAACAAATCAAAGCAGGTTTTCTTACACCTCACTTTCAAACAGCTGTTTCCAACATTGAAAGGAAGACATTCTGATGGCTCAATTACTTTATAACCTGGGAAAGGATGCTGAGTTGATACCTCAGGCTATTGATTACTTTATGGATGGACATCTGGGACAACATTTTGGGGTTTATGGCCTGGGAAAGGGACACTGAGGCAATATCAAAGAACTTTATTATCTGGGAAAGAGTTTGAGCAAAATTCATCAATCACATTGACAGCCAGCCAATCAGGTGCATGTGTTGTGAAGCCAAGGCATGACATTTCATAATAAATATGCCTTGGTTTGGAAGAGGAGAGAAGGAGGAGAAGAAGAAAGAAACAGCATTAGAAAAAGAGGAAAAGACGAAGATGGCATTGGTCGTCAGAAAGGCATCATGAACATCCATCCATCCATCCATTTTCCAACCCGCTGAATCCGAACACAGGGTCACGGGGGCCTGCTGGAGCCAATCCCAGCCAACACAGGGCACAAGGCAGGAACCAATCCCAGGCAGAGTGCCAACCCACCGCAGGACACACACAAACACACCCACACACCAAGCACACACTAGGGACAATTTAGAATCGCCAATCCACCTAACCTGCATGTCTTTGGAATGTGGGAGGAAACCGGAGTGCCCGGAGGAAACCCACGCAGACACGGGGAGAACATGCAAACTCCACACAGGGAGGACCCGGGAATCGAACCCAGGTCCACAGGTCTCCCAACTGCGAGGCAGCAGCGCTACCCACTGCGCCACCGTGCTGCCCCATCATGAACATCAATTGCTAAATCAAACGCCTCCCTGGGACATTCATCCTTGTCATCTGTAACTTTTTCGTAAGCTTTTCCTAAAGACTATATATATTCAGACTTTCCTATCAGTACCTATTTTCTATTATTCTTTGTTCCAGTGGTATTATTATTATTCTTGTAATAAATACCAGGCTGCTTTTAACTTTCTATGCTTTGTCTTAATGTCTAGAGTGATTGAATTAATAAGTTAGATTTCTTTGAGCACCTGGTGTAGCCAGATTTTTTGCCATTATTTCTGTGCTGCGAGGTTTATAAGGCTGAGAGTGAGGGCGCCACTCAAAAGAAGGGGCAGTACGATAAGAAGAAGGTATTTTTGGCTGATAAATGGCCTATAGTCAAGAGTGCTGAGTCTTTGTATGTTTAAATGTATTCTTGTAGACCAAAAGTAATATTTAGGTCTGAGATATCACTAAAACATTGTATGTTGTTCGTGCCGATAATAAGTAAGTCTCTTGAAGTGCTGAGTGATAGGCTGATGTGTGGTTTAAAGTGCTAAGGGTTAATCAGTGTGTGTGTGTCATTCATGGGGCACTGTTGTGGTTAGGGTCTGTGTGTGTGTGTTTATCTTTGTGTGTGTGTGTGTGTGTGTGTTCATTTTAAAGTGCAACAGTAGACCAACCTGATAACGAACCTGACGAGAACATTTACCCTTGAGAAAACAGGTAAAGGGTAAGTAGAGGGAAATACTACAATAATACATTTATTGTTTTGTCTTGGTAGAGTAATATATGTATTGCTCTACTTTCCCCTATTGTATTATTAATATGTAGCCTTAGAATGCCTAATCTCACAGACTTTCCACTGTTTATAAGGTATTATTGCATATAACTTATCCCCACCTTCCCTTCTATATCTATTACCTTAGGCAATTAGATGTAGTAAAAAGACAAGCAGAAGTTAAGATACACATAAAATAATGTATTATTGATAATATTCAGAAATAATAACAAAATGCAAATTATATTTGAATATTGGCAACCATACAACCTGATTAAATGATGATATGTAGTTCAGGTGGCACACAGACTTGTAGGTACTTAAATGTCTCTAGTTAAGGCATCATTGGTGCTCAGCTTTCAGCCACATGTCTGTTCAAAATGGCTGCTGAGCTGTGCTCTTCATTGTGCTGTCTTCATCACAGGTTAGCAAGAGAGATGCTTCTTTCAGATGTTGGTCAGTAAGAGAGACAGTGTGAGGTTAAACAAGTAAATATATAGATTTTCTGTTCAACCCCTACAGCCAATAGGGCGTCGTAGTACTTAAAGGCCTCTGAGACAAGCCAATTCCAAGCAGCCATACCTCAGACCAATGGGGAAATACAACATCTTAAAACCTGCCACCCCCAAGACCATATGTCTTTAAGTCTTTCCTGGGGGTGTAGAAATGAATTAAGCAAAGAAACACTAACCAAACCGGTTTAAGGCACATCTTCCCCCAAATCCTGTCGTAAAATTCAAAGAGGCTCAGTCGTAAAAGGGGGGGGGGGGATAGGGCAAACACGAATGCCTCTCACCAAAGTAACACTAAATTACATTGCTTTGCCTAAAAATCAAATAAAGACATACAAAATATTCATCAAGTTATATGTAAAATCTCACATCACAACAGATACATATTCTGAGAGATCTAATATCAGATTTGGTGAACACTCTCAAAGATAAGTCCGCACTCTGAGGGAATACAACGTTAGAAGAAACTAGCATCATCTTTCAATTTGCAGTTTTTAATCTAGTGGCAGAGTGATTTCTTAATTAGGCACTCCAACTCTGTCTTTTTACTGAAGATTAATGGTTAAATGTATACTGAGCTATATTTTTCTATTTCTATAATATAAAATATGGTTTATATTATTATTTGTGGTATATTTTTGGTTTTTCATGTCCATAATGGACTGTCTGATGCTTGCAAAATTCCTTTTGTAACTTTACCCACTAAAGTTGGTCTAAGTTAGTACTCAATTTTGTTCTTCTTCTCAGACTCCAAAAAAGCACACCGCAACTGTATTTAGTCTTAGTCTTGGTCCACTGGTAGTTGGCAGCTCTGTGGCATTTCCAGAGCTGACAGAACACTGAAACTGACCTCCAAAGCTCAGTCAGCATTATATACCTTCAATCAAAAATAGAACACTCAACATAAACACCAAGTATACACCAAGATAGTTTTCTTTATAATAAATGTAGAAGTTTTCTGACATGCTAAATGAAACTGAATGTCAAAAGGCTATATATAAATGTTTGAAGTATTAAAAACTGCGGTCTTTTTAAGACTGGAATAAAGATGTGCTTGTTTTCTTACAAAATGTTTAGCAACAACCAAGTTCTTCATATTTGAAATTAAATTTATACCCAGCAACACATTTTCATTTTCGGTTCTGTTAGTGCTTATCAAAACTGAGCAGGTCTTACAAATCACACAGTTTAACACAAGACGCTTTGATTTGGAAAAATGTTCCTGAGTATTATTAATCTTATTTGGTAGTAAAGTAAAATTCGAAAAGCCCTTTGGTGGTACTTAATATAATGTGCAACAAGAACTGGATTATGTACTGATTCAGCGCAAGACACCGTATTTAGTTTTTCTTTGTTTTTGTTTTTTAATAGGAATTTGGAGATTAAATGTTATCAAGACTTTGTGCTAGGGTCGTTGCCAGAAAATGCAAACCAATCAATCGTAAAGTTCAAAAAGCAAAGCAGAATAAAATGTCTAAAGCTGGGATCTTGACTCACGGTTCTTGAGGCCCACAGTGGCTACAGGTTTTTGTTTCGATTCAGTTTCCTAATTAGAGGACAGTCCTTGCCAATTATAAATCTTGGTATTTGACTATATTGCTTATTAGTGCATTTCAATTAATCCAAGAGTAAAAATAAGGATGTTTTATGGATATTGTAGCAGAGTAACTTTGGGAGTACCTATAATGTCCTTATCTGAGCCAGTTCAACATTGCGTCAAAAGAAATAACAAGTTTGTTGGTGGACAACTACTGGATGATAGCAAGTATCGCCTTCATACATACTGTACCCGCTGACATCAGGAACTTACCCTCTAATGAGGGCCAAACAGTGATATGGCACAGCGCATTAGCAAAGCCACACTGTCGTGGAATGAATGATATGGGCATAATTAATGTGTCTTGAAAATGTACTTCTGCCATCTTCAGAAGTAGTAATGTGGGTTTTATTTTTTTGAATTGAATTATACTCTGGTTACAGTATTTTCCATATATTTGAGAAATATGTCATGCATCATCCAAAAGAGTGTGAGAATTTTAATGCATAATTTCATTTTCTTCATTTAATGATTGTGGAAACAAAAACAAATTGTATAATTTAAATATATACACAATGATTTTGCAAACTGCCACCAGACTGCTCAGGTGATGTCTGTTTGTCTAAAAGAGAGTAAAAGAGGTTATAATGCATAGGCTTATTGTCTTCTGTTTCATCTCTTCTATTCTCTAGTCTTATCACACTTTTTTTTTCTCACTATTGTAAAGGCCACTGTATGATTTAGTAAATGATGACACACCGCTGTCATCTAAAAGAAAAACAGGCTGTTCTTTAGGAAGTGTGTGTGTTTATGTGTGGCACATGCCTATCATTTCTTTTGTGTTTATTTTAAAAACTTGTGTGATTTTGTTCTTATTTATATTTTTGCCATATTTGTTCACTTGTTGACTGTATATTGCTTTTAACAAGTTTATTTGATTCCACTGAAGGACCAATGGCAAAAATATATGATGACATTATTGCCAATCTATTGCTTTTCAGTGGCTATGTGATGCTTTTTTATAGGTGACTTCAGGGGTGGGTTTAACTAAATAATGCTATATACTTGCTCGTAAATTGGCCACTTGTATGGGGTTTTGGAAATTGCACAATTAAAGTGGCTTATACGTTACAGACATGCATTATAAAATAGCTCGTTAATCACTAAGATTAATCATTTTTAGGAAACACAGACCGATCAGGTAGTGATATCAGCCATGTGCAAAGCAGATCAGGCAATGCCATAAAGTATGAGGTGGAGTATGCTTAAAGTGCACATTTGTGAAAGTTCTACACATTCACAAAGCAAATTGGTAGAACAGACCCTTCCACCATTGGGTGCTACTGATCTGTGATGCTATGCTGACCTCACAAAGCATAATGGAGCACTGGGGAAAAAAATGCTTGCCTAAGCTGGCCACAAGGCAAATTCCCAGGGAAAAATTTGGCGAACAAGATCACCAGAGAATTCAGCAAATTTGCTGCAAAAATACCTTGGCGAATTTCGCTGATCGACACTGTTAATAAATGGAAGTCATCTTTTCAGCTCCTCCTCACTTACATAAAAACAACACGCAACAAGAAGTTTAGTTGGGTTTGCACTAAATAATTTTTTATAGTTGTATTTGCGCAAAGTACAAAAGCACTGGTGAACTTTCAATAGATAGATAGATAGATAGATACTTTATTAATCCCAATGGGAAATTCACATTCTTCAGCAGCAGCATACTGATACAATAAATAATATTAAATTAAAGAATGATAATAATACAGGTGAAAAAATAAAAAAAAAAAAAAAACAGACAATAACTATGTATAATGTTAAATATTAACGTTTACCCCCCCTGGTGGAATTAAAGAGTCGCATAGTTTGGGGGAGGAACGATCTCCTCAATCTGTCTGTGGAGCAGGACTGTGACAGCAGTCTGTCGCTGAAGCTGCTCTTCTGTCTGGAGATGACATTATTTAGTGGATGCAGTGGATTCTCCATAATTGATAGGAGCCTGCTGAGCGCCCTTCGCTCTGCCACAGATGTTAAACTGTCCAGCTCCATGCCAACAATAGAGCCTGCCTTCCTCACCAGTTTGTCCAGGCGTGAGGCGTCTTTCCTCTTAATGCTGCCTCCCCAGCACACCACTGCGTAGAAGAGGGCGCTCGCCACAACTGTTTGATAGAACATCTGCAGCATCTTATTGCAGATGTTGAAGGAAGCCAGCCTTCTAAGGAAGTATAACCGGCTTTGTCCTTTCTTGCACAGCGCATCAGTATTGGCAGTCCAGTCTAATTTATCATCCAGCTGCACTCCCAGATATTTATAGGTCTGCACCATCTGCACACAGTCACCTTTGATGATCACTGGGTCTATGAGGGGTCTGGGCCTCCTAAAATCCACCACCAGCTCCTTGGTTTTGCTGGTGTTCAGGTGTAGGTGGTTTGAGTCGGACCATTTAACAAAGTCATTGATTAGGTCCCTATACTCCTCCTCCAGCCCATTCCTGATACAGCCCACGATAGCAGTGTCATCAGCGAACTTTTGCACATGGCAGGACTCCGAGTTGTATTGGAAGTCCGATGTATATAGGCTGAACAGGACCGGAGAAAGTACAGTCCCTTGTGGCGCTCCTGTGTTGCTGACCACAATGTCAGACGTGCAGTTCCCAAGACGCACATACTGAGGTCTGTCTTTAAGATAGTCCACGATCCATGCCACTAGGTATGAATCTAATCCCATCTCTGTCAGCTTGTCCCTAAGGAGCAGAGGTTGGATTGTGTTGAAGGCGCTAGAGAAGTCTAGAAACATAATTCTTACAGCACCACTGCCTCTGTCCAATTGGGAGAGTGATCGGTGTAGCATATAGATGATGGCATCTTCCGCTCCCACCTTCTCCTGATATGCAAACTGCAGAGGGTTAAGGGCGTGTTGAACCTGTGGCCTAAGGTGGTGAAGCAGCAGCCTCTCCATGGTCTTCATCACATGTGATGTCAGAGCAACAGGCCGAAAGTCATTCAGCTCACTAGGACGTGATACCTTTGGGACTGGGGTGATACAAGATGTTTTCCAAAGCCTCGGGACTCTCCCCTGTTCCAGGCTCAGGTTGAAGATGCGCTGTAGAGGACCCCCCAGCTCCGATGCACAGACCTTCAGCAGTCGTGGCGATACTCCATCTGGACCCGCTGCTTTGCTGGCACGAAGTCTCCTCAGCTCTCTGCTCACTTGCGCTGTTGTTATTATGGGTGGGGATGTTTTTCCTATGCTGGTATCAGCAGAAGGATGTGTGGAGGGTGCAGTACTCCGAGGTGAGAGTGAGAGTGGGTTAGGGTGGTCAAACCTGTTAAAAAAGTTGTTCATTTGGTTTGCTCTCTTCACGTCTCTCTCAATGGTGGTACCCCGCTTCGAGCTGCAGCCAGTGATGATCTTCATCCCATCCCACACTTCCTTCATGCTATTATTCTGCAACTTCTGCTCCAGCTTTCTCCTGTACTGCTCCTTCGCCACCCTGAGTTGGACTCGGAGTTCCTTCTGCACGCGCTTGAGCTCATGCTGATCACCGTCTTTAAAAGCCCTTTTCTTCTGATTCAAAAGGCCCTTGATGTCACTTGTAATCCATGGCTTGTTGTTAGCATAGCAGCGTACTGTTCTTACTGGAACTACAATGTCCATACAGAAGTTGATGTAATCAGTAGTGCAGTCAACAACATATTTATTTATTTATTTTCAATATCAATTGTTCTTAAAACAGAAACCTTTTGTGCGACTTCAATTATCAATTAATCCACGTTTTTAAATTTTACAAAGAGTTTATTTTAGCTTGTATGTTTTTTCTCATGTACATGTCCACTATTGATAGCTGCTTCTGATGGTAAAACAAATCCCCAGAACAACATATTCAAATGCCAGAGTCATACGCTTAAGCAAAAGTAAACTGATATTTAAATTCTTCATTTGCTACTACTTTCAAAAACTTTGTTAAACAATTGTGAATTACAGTTCGTCATAGCCCCCGTACAGCCAGAAACTAACAGTAGTACAATAGTCAAGACAAAGTTTATATCTCCTTATTTGGAGTCTGCCGTCTGTGAAAGCTATTTCAATACAAGCCTGTCTGGTTTCATTGCTTCCTTCGAATGCCCAAAACTAAATGCTGATACTCTTTAAACTAAATTAATTTTTAAAATTTAAGTTTATTATGCAGTTTCTGTACAATATACAGTATTGGCTGATTGACTGTATTATTTGTCCTTTGAGTTTCTTCTGCTGTATGCATCTAAATTCCCCTTGGTATTAATAAAGTTTATCTAATCTAACTATATCTAAATAAATTAGATTTTTTATAATGACAATTTTAAAATGTAAAATTAATTACATTTTCATGGCAGTTTTTATTTTAAATAAAATGTTAAGGGGTATTTATATAATGTATCTATTATTTTTTAAGGAGCACCTGTCATTGAAGAAGTATATTGTGGACATTGTAACTGACAGCTTTGTACAAGTAGAGTCAGTGAAAGAAGGAGAAGAGAAACAGAAATCAAGGAAAAAAGCCAAAAAAACTCAGGGCACGGATGAATTCCAGGTAAAGTGTTATTTTTTTATATTTTCAAAGGAAAGTTAACAAAGAAATGAGATACAAAATGAAATGCTATAGTTCATTTGTTATATTTGCAAAGAAATATTTTAAAACTATATTAAGATTTATAGGTATTGGATGGCCGTCATTCTATTTAAAGTATTGTAGGAGTACCTAACAGACTAAAGAAGAGTTTAAAGTTATTTCCTTCCCAGTTGTCTTAAAATAACAGAGATGAGCATGATTTATAGCCACTCTCTCTGATTGGGAGAGAAAACAGGGGATCGATCTGAAGCCCTCACTTTCACCTGTTAAGAGCTTTTCTCGTAATTGGCTGCCAGCATCCTGCCAAAACTGAAGCCTCTTTCAGTGTGCAATAGCATGTTAAAAGTATGTGTAAACTATGCTTTCCTTTCTTCCTAGTTATTGATTTTTAAATGAATTATCAAAGAAAATCAATAGTAATCAACAAATAGAAGTCTGCATCCTATAGTGTCTGATCCCAGACCTAGGTTTAATCAATTATGTTTCCTGCCACAAAATGGAAAATAAATAAATAAACCTTAAAATGTCTGAGAATGGAAATACAGTTGTTAGATGAGCAGTTTATCATTAGGCTTATAAGAGAGTGAGAAAAATAATGACAGAGGTTGATCAGAGCTCCGTACAGAACTTAATTTTATCACTGGCCCTTTTGATTCACCTCATGACTGAGAATGTCATCTGCTGTAGTTATTTTCATTTAAGACATTACCGCATCCCAAGGTCCTGTATCATATTACCCCTAGTCGGGTGGAATCAAAGACACTTGTCTAATGTGCTTAATGAATCTTTAACTGAACTGTGAAACATGCAGTTCTTTTTCTCAACTGACTACTTAAAAGCTATCTGTCAGTGCCATAAAATTCATGCTGTAATATTTGTGTTTACTAATAAGATTGTGTTGTTTTATTCTTCCTGATACGTTACTTTACTTTTGCTGTGATTGTAGAATTTAAACATTTTCAAAAATGCATAATGCTTTATTACTTACACAGAAAAAAATATTTCAAACATATTAATATAAAGTGACAGTGAAACAATATTACTTTAGATTAAATCATAAACCACAAATAACTTAAAGGTACCTGGAGTTCAATATTGTTTATGTACCTTATGCTTAAATATCCTACATTTTTTCATAATGGTACAGTACTTAATAAAATTGGAAATGGCATAATTATGGCACAAAAAACCCATCACTATTGATCCCTCAGCAGAAAGGCATTATCTTTACTGAGGGTTCACTCACTATGTCAGCTGCCCCTCCCTGCAGTTGTACTCCCTTACAGTAGATGGCATAGGTAGAACACATACTTAGGAATTACAAGCAGCAGTTAATATTACTCAGATAATGGCCAGTTCCTGATTGTGCTGCTGACTAAACTTTCTGAGTGGCTATGTGTACTACTAGTTGGATTCAGTGAGGTGTACAAAATGGTGACAAATTCTGCAGTGTTATTTTTGACATTCATTGGCAGCTGATATGTATTCATCTATGTCAAAACTAGTTTGCATCATTTTTAAGTAAAAGCTATGGTTGCTACGTGAAAATTAATTGAAATTCAGCTGAAAAGAGATGTGTTTTGTGAGCTTGCTCATATCTGCAGAATTGTTGCAACTCGAGACATACATTTATGTATGTATTTGTGTGTGTTTTTGTGTACATATATACAGTATATATATATATATATATATATATATATATATATATATAGAGAGAGAGAGAGAGAGAAGGGTTTGGGGCAGCATTCCGTATACTTGAGAACTGGCTGCAAATGCATGGTCTCTACATGGTCTAACAGAACTGAACTGGTTAGGAAACATGGCGGTATCTTGGAACTGGAACTGGAAATGAGGTCATTAGGAGGTGTCACTTCCATGCCAACAGAAGAGCCCATCTTCTGGGACAGAATCGGAAGTGACATCATGGGAGCCAGGTGGAATTTCCCACATTTGGTCTGCGGGGAGATAAGAGAAAGGATTAATACACTGTGCCACTCCCTGGTTTGACCGGGAATTACCTTCTTTTGAGCCCTTTAGCTTCTTCCCATGTGCATGTGTGTGACTATATATATCATATATACAGGGTGAGCCAAATGAAGTACCACATTTCTCAAGGTAATTGCACAAGGTAGAGGCAGCCGAGTGGGTTGGGGTGGGGGTCCTTTGATAGGCAATCCCTTGTAGTTTTCAGTCGGCAACATGCCTTGGTCCATTGTGCAACATGCTTTCACTGTCGAAGCGTTCGTCAAAAATAACTAATCCATCATCAATACGCATTGCGCCTTCAACATTCCTCCTAATGGTGATGTCCAAAATTGGAAAAACAGTTCTTCAGTTGGTGGCTAAATTTAGACAGATGGGTACAACATTGAACAGAAAATCTCCAGGCCATCCTCAGACTGTACAAACACCTAAAAACATCCAAGCTGTAAGGGCATCAATTTTGCAGTCTCCTTGATGTTCAGTGCGCAAACATGCTTCTGCTTTATGCAATTCCATCATGTCTTTGAGGAGGATTTGGCATGAGGGCCTTAATTTCCATACATACAAAATGATGGTAGTGCAGGAACCCACTGAGAGAGACTGGGAGAGTTGTAGAGAGTTGTGCACGAACATTTTGCAAACCGTTCAAGATGCCATCATCATGTGCAACGATGAGGCACATTTTCGTTTGAATGGTTACGTAAGTAAGGAAAACTTTCGCTATTGGGCTGAAACTAACCCTCATGAACTTCATCATTGAGCCCTGCACAGTGAGCATGTTACAGTTTGGTACACCGTTGCAGAATTTGGTATTTCAGGCCCTTACTTTTATGAGGAGGGGGAGCAATGGTCACCATCACTTCAGAAAGTTATATTGAAATGCTAGAGAACTTTTTGTGACCCAAACTGGAAGAAATGAATGTGGTGGATGCCGGCTTTCAACAGGATAGAGCAACAGCATGCAAGTGTTTTGCGGGAGATGTTTCCGTGGAACCTGATCTCCCTGTGCAGCAATGTCGGGTGGCCTTCACGTTCACTTGATCTCGCGCCACACAATTTCTTCTTGTGGGGCTACCTCAAGTCAAAGGTATACACACACTGACCTCAAAACCATGAAGCCCTCAAGGACACTATTCTCCACGAAATCGCCACTATTGCGAGTGTTCAGAAATTGTCGTGAAGAAAATTATCGCTAATGAAGCCACTACCTTGAAGACATAATTTTTAAAACACAGTGGAAAAAAAATCTATTTTGTATACCCTGGTTGGTTGTAGAGGATCTATTGCTAATTGTAGCTCACACTTCTTAAACGTAACACTTTTGAAAGAAGTACCTGATGGAGAGTTAAATATCTATGTTGAATTCTGCCCACAGACGCACAAATATCTGCCATGTGGGCAAGTTTTAGGTTTTGTGTACTTCTCTGCTGTTGTTTCAATGACTTCATCTGGAAATTTTGTTTTGTAGTCAGGAGTAACCACTAAGACATTTAAAAGAGAAAGATTAAATAATTTGAAAAAATGTCTTTTAAAATAAATTTGAAAGAATTAATTAATCCATAATTTAGATTACATGGAATTCCTTCTCTGTGTTAAAGCAAACGATTTTGAAAATGTGACAAGGCTTTTTAAATGCGAGTCTCTGAAATTTCAAAACTCTATACTGTACAGTGTGCTATATTTAAGATATCTTAACAAAACTGTACTTTATTGACATATTTCCCTGAAGACTAAGTAGATCAACTTGAAGTAAATTTCAGTTTCATTTTCTGGGAGCCAAGTTGTTTTTGTGGACAGACAGACAGACAGACGGACAAAGCAATGATAAAATGAAGACTCTCTACAATCGGTGAGAGTTGGTTGCTTGGCATGTGAAATTAGGTGAAATGCTGCTTAATGAATCAGAAAGCTCAGCAGTGTATCAACAATCTGATTGTTCTGGGGTAGTTGGTAACATTCCAGACACAATGGGTGCCTCTGCATATAGGCCATGTGGAGCACTCCCCCCCCCCCCCCCCCCACCCACCACCCCATCTTCCAAGAGATGGCACTGTTTGTTAAAATTAAATAAGTCGTAAACTCCCCCAGTATAATTTAATGTATTGTAGAAAACAAAAAAGTTGCACAGGCATGCCCTTTACCCTGCAGTGTTCTAGGTAGTGTTGTCAAGATACCAAAATATCAAACTTCAATACAATAACAAGAAAAGTATTGAAATTCAATACCATTTTCAATACTTAACACAGTATAATGTAACTCAAATTATTTTTATTGCAAAATAAAACCTTTACAACCTTTTGTAAGTCTTGCTGAGGTAGAAAATATACACAATAAATACACAAACCCATGCTAAACAGACATTTAAATATAATGAACAGTAATGTACAACAGTCTTGTACAGTAAATAACTTTAAACAATAAATAACTAACAGAAGTGAAATTCTTATGAAATACAACTAAAAAACAAGAAATCAATCGCACACTTTAATGCTATGCAAATTACAATCTCTTTGATGCTTCTAAATTTTTTGCAAGGAAAATGAGCCCAGACATACTGAAAACACACTCCTAAGTAAAGCTAGAAGCAGCAGTTGACAGATACTTTCTTGCACAATGAGCAAGATGAGGTAAGTTTGTCTCGTTTGTTTTCCACCATACTAGTGGATTTTCTTCTGCACCAAGTTCAAGTATCATCTCATAAATTGTGAACTCATTTGTATGATGCACAGTTTCAGATGATACAGTATGCTGAGACTGCTGCCTTTGGCTCTTGTTTTCTCCCTCTATGTTTGTTAACAGTCCTTTCAGATCACTGATCAGTTTTGCTTTTCTCAGATGTTTGTTTGGTGCTTGAAGAGGGTCTTTGCTGAATTTGTGTTTCCATTTCAAGCAATGCACATCATTGTTTAACATTTGCTTGACTTCCTCTTTTAAGTCAGCAAAACCTCTTTAAAACCTGGGCCAAGAAATTTTGACATGTTAAGAACCAGCTGCAGAGGGTGGTCCTCATACCTCTGTCCTAGATCATTTTTTTATATTTTCTTTTAGTTGCTGTCTCAAGATGCTATGCCCCTGATCAGCTGTCAAATAAGAAAAAAATCTTCCATGCTAACCGTAGAACAGAGGAGATAGATGGTGGTGTGTTTTTCACCACTGAGGGCATTATTGAAAAACTTTAATGGACTTAAAACATCTCTTATAGCCTCAAGAACTGTAATGTCAGAGTCTTTTGGCATGATGTGCCAATTTTTCCTGTTGTCTGCTAGAACTGAGCAGAATGCTTGCTGCTGTTCTAAAAAATCTCTCAACCATTTCATATACTGAATCCTAGCGTGTTGGCTCATCATAAATTAGTTCTTGTTCAGGTATCTGTAAATCCTTTTGTTTCATTTTCAACTCTCTGCACATTTTTGGAGACCTGCTGAAAAGCAGACACAGTTTTTCTTAGTCTTCAGAGGGCTGCAGACACAGAAGGTACAGTATGTCTAGGCCCTGGTGAATTGCAAGGTGCAAATTGTGCCCAAAGCCAGGGATCCATGCAAGATCTTCTCTAAATGTGTTTTTGTTCGACGAGGCATTATCAGTTTTGATTCCTACCATTTTTGTCCTATCCAGCTGCCATTCAACCTGAATAACCTCCTTTAAGGCTTTTTTAAGCTTTCTCCTGTGTGCTCAGAGCTAAGCCCTGCACAGCCCAAACACTAGCTTTGTATGTCCCAGGATTGTGTAATAAACTGGAGGGTTACAGCCATGTATGTTGAGGCAGACCTGCTGGTCCACAGATCAGTTATGGTTGAAAAGTAAGGCTTCTTTGTAAGTCTATTGATTATTTTACTTTTTATTTCCTCATAAAGTGCAGGGATTTCAGTGTATAAGAAATAATTTCTTCAAGGAAAACAATATCTGTTATTTTGTTGTTGCACAAGCTGCTGAAATCTAGTTTTTTCAACCGTACATACAGGTTCTTGATCCTTGTATACTTGTATTCTGCAACTGCCCCATTTAGTCTATTGGCCTCTGGTAATGTTTTGTAATATTTTATGTTGTGAAAATATAGCTGATAGGGTAGGCTGTGACTGTGATTGTGAAGAACATTTCTCCTCTACTTCCTACAGTAGGACAAACCATTTGGCTGTGTTATATTTGTAACATGTTTATTTTAAGAAAATTATTGTTACCTTTATTTTAAACAAAAAAAAATATTATGTCACTTGAAACATAAAGAATGTTAAATAGCATACAGACTTTGTAATTGTATTCAAAAGCATTAAATAATTAAAACTTTTTTACAATATTAGACATTATATAGTATTACACAACATTGTATTTTAACTCTTTGAGGGCTAATTTTTTTTTTCCATTTTGGCCCAAGGCTGAATATTTTTTCCAAAAAAACTCAGTTTTCTGAAAAGCACACAAAGGAATTTTTTCAGACATAAATCTACATAAAAAGTCTGTTGCTGCATGCTGTGGCTGCTGTGTCTGCCTGCTCACTGCCTCTGGCAGCCTGGTTGTCTTCGTGTACCGGTGGGCAGCGGTTGGGGCAATCACAGTGTAACACAATTATTTTTTACTCATTTGCCTATTAAGTAGATAGGAACAGAGGATATATTCATCACTTTTACATGCCTTTTATATACTGTGTTGAAAACAGAAAGATTTCTAGCAATTGCATGACTCTAAATGTTTACAAAGCCTTTCTACACGATTTCATAAGATTCTATAGAACCGAATACAACCGGCAGATAAAAATGATTGCAGATTGTTGTTTTAATCTGGGAAAACTACATGTAAAAAATGTACATCACATCTTTACTTCAAACGTAATACAGTAGGCACATTCATACTGTATATTTCCTTGATTAAAAATATAACAACTGCCTCTTGAAACTCTGTACTGTGTTGCGTGCCAGTCCTTTAAATATTTGCCTAAATAGGTAGTGTTTCCCCCTTTGTCTGTTTGTGTGAAAAACACAAAGCTAAAGTATTTCCTAACGCTGCTGCAGGTGCACTGTTTGTCAATTAAATGTGACAGAGAAAGCTCTGACGCTGCTGAGGTGGCCATCTTCGTAACGTGTATAATACTCAGACAACGCAATGTGCACAATGTCACAGCTTCCTGGAAGCATCCTGGGGGTATGTAAAACTGATACCATGAAAAATTAATATTGAAACTGTTTTATACATGATAGAATTGATATTGATACTTTCAATGTTTTTGACAACACTAGTTTTAGGTATACATTTGCTCATATAGGCACATGTGCAGCTTTAACTGTTTAGTTTCACCTTGAGATATAAAGGATATAGCCATTTTAAGTGATCCATTGGTTAGTTTTTCTGTGGCGTAATTTAAAGCAGGTGTCAATTTGTACATCAAGCTTTTTTGAAGAAGTTATCATTATTATGAATCACATTGATCATTTATATAGATCATTATGTAGCACCTTGCACTTTGAGCAAAAATTGGAAATTTATTAATATTCATTTGCTTTTCTGCTTTTGTTGTTGAGTATATGTTGTTGATGTATATTTTAGTTCTGTCATCTATGGGTTGTACTGTGTAATAAAATATTTTGATTGTGTGTTTTAGTTTAGTTTTTTTTTTTTTTTTTTTTAAGTTTACATTATGCAGCTGACTTGATAATCAGCACTGGTGCTGGTAGATTAACACATTGTGTCATTCCCTCCCCACCTCCTGTAACTGATTTTTCCATTGCTACTACCAATCCTTTTTTTCTGCTGTGTCCTCTGCCTGCACACATTCATGCTGCCAGCTCTGCCTTACATTGTTTACTTGGAGTCAGATACCACAGCAACTGTGCAGACTTCATTAACTCTGTGAGCTGAGCTGATCCAGGCTTCGATTCTACCCGAGATCACTTGTTACATACCAAGGCCAATTGATATAAGCAGAAGAAAATGTCTTGTAAGTTCTGCTCTTTAAGTGAGATCTTCTCTCTCTTACTCACAAACATACACTTTCACACACACACACACACACACACACACACACACACACACACACCATATGGCTTCTCAAGATATCGCTACCCCAGGATCTCTTTCCTGGGTCCATGTGGCATCAGGAGACTTTGCTTGAGGTAAATAACACTGGTAAACATTATAGTTGAGAAAATACGTTTTTTTTTTTTAAATATATGTTTCTTACCAAATATTTTTTGTAGTGGTGGCTGAGAAAAATTTTTAATGTCATGTTTTTGTGGCGAACGTACATATTGAAGATACAAACTCAATGGGACCTTGCGGTGACCAGTTATGAACAATGCCAAACAATGTGAAACACATCCATGGAAAAAAGAAGCAGCATTCTTATGTAACTTGTGTTGCATAATCCACATGTCCATAATCTGTTCATATGGTCAAAATGTGTGCATGTTTTGCTAAAGTATTACCAACAGTTAGTCTCTGAAAACTCTGCATTGGATGTCAACAAGCAAGATGTAATTCCCATAGTACTGTGCATTTGAATAGAAGATCCGCCTCTCTCATTCATTCTTCAAGAATCCTGTGTTCACTTCAGACACAAAATGACATTGAAATTACGCCGTTCAATTCCAATATGTAATTTTTCCACAAAAACATAAAATCTTTTTTTGACCACCCCTAAAAAGTACAAGGGGTAAGTACCATATAAAAACATTATTTTTAGACAAAGCATTTCTTTGAAATATTCAAATAAAGTTGTGCAATACCTGGATTGCCTAAGTGAAAAAGTAACTGCCCCTTTACTTACTCATTCAAACAGTTGACCAAAGTTAATTGATCATTAGACTCAAGTCACTGAACTTCACCAGACCTGATTGCAGCCAACCCTGTTGAATCTAAACCTCACCACCCTTACCGTGCGAGTGAAGTAGTCACAACAATGTTCCTAGAAAAACATTATATGCCTCTATCAAAGCAGTGAGAAGTCAAGCAAAATGGCAACTTTTTTTGGGCTAATTGAACAGATTACTATATGCAAGCTTTCGAGGCAACTGAGACCCCTTCTTCAGGCAGGTTGCAACAACTTCTCACTGCATCCATCACGGCTAACATGGTACAACACCCTGCCTCTATCAAAGGAAATTCAGGAAGACATGAGGAAAACAAACTTAATGAAACTTATAATTTAATAAAGCATTAAAAAGCCATTTCTAAGGCTTTGGGACTCTGTCACATCAAATTGAGAGCCATCATCTCCAAATGGAGCAAATTATTTGAAACAGGAATTAGTCTTTCGAAGAAAACCTGTCCTGACAAAATTACCCTAAGGGCACAATTTTGACTCATTAAAGAAGTCATAGAAGATCCCAGAAGAACATCCATGCACTGTAAGCCTATTTTGCCTCAGCTAAGGCCAATATTCATGTCTCCAATTAACAAGGCATAAACATTGTTTAGAGCAATGCTCTATAGACAGATGAATCAAAAGCAGACCTTTTTGGATGACACATGTTGCAGTGTGCCTTGTGTAAAGCTAATACAGCATTCAATAGCAAGGACATCTTGCCTAAAAGAAAATATGGTGGATGCCAGTGCCTCAGGATGCCAAATGTCTGAGGCCATAATTTGTGTGAAATATGAAAAACTAGAGAATATTAGGAAGAAGGTAAAGTTTTTTCAGAACACTCCACATGCAAAACATTAACAAGTATCTAATTTACAATAAGGGCAAACTATATCCAAACTCAAATGGAAAGTTAATTAAAATTCTCTAAAGAAATCGCTTACAGGAACAAAAGGATGCAAATTTGAATGGTCAAATATTTGTAACATCTGCCAAAATGAAAAACATTAATTTTATATCCAGTTGATTTAATAGCACAGTTTGAAAACATTTCAATTTTCAATACTTAACGTTCAAACAATGACAAATGGTGTAGTAAATGAAAACAAACAGTAGTAATTAAAATAGATTAATTTGCAAGAGTAGCAGTTATCAGTTACACTGTTTGAGATAATACAATGTGTAGTTTTTTTTTGCAGCAATAACAGTCATTTCTTGTTTTGTATAAGGGGCCTGGCCTGCAAGGTATTATATTGCAGAATTTACCTTTTTTTATCAAGATGCCTGGGGAACACCTTTGCATTACATGTTTAAGTTCTATGAAAGAATTTTTATTAGGATCAGCACTTGGCAAGGACATTTATGTTTGTTTATGCTGGGCCACTGCATTGCAGCTTTTGCTTTTTGTGTGGGATCAGTGTCCTATTGAAAAAGGGAATTTTCTTCCCAATCCTAGGTCTTTGGCAAACTGAAGAAGATGTCTGCTTATACTGCAAATCTCCCCAAAAGATAATACTATAAGCACTGTGTTTGGATGTGGAGATGCTCTTGGCTAAGTAATGTAGTATGTTTGGTTGTTGCTTATATAAGTTGGCCTAGACATTGTAAATTTCAAGTCTAGCTTCTTTAGACCTGTGAACTATTAAGTAGTGAACAGTATTCCTTAATCATTTTCTTCCAAAAGCTGTTAAGCACATGATATTGCCATCTTTATCAGTGTTTCTTTATTCCCAACCTCTGATATAATGCACATCATGTTTTTGGAACCATTAGTATACAATTGCTGATGAATGAATAATTCTTAGTTAGAGACCATTGTAGTTCCGTTATATTAATGTTCAGCTTTAAAGTGACCTGCGTTCATTTTTGCAATTTTCAGTTATTGTGTTTGGAAGAACTACATGATTTAGATGGTGCCTTTGTGGTGCCAAATTGGTTCAGATTTTATTTATTTATTTAGAAACATACAGAAACTTTTCTTACAGTATTATTTAACTTTATCCTGGAACTCTTTTGTATCTCTTGGGTTTGCTGTTACTGAATACATGTAACATATGATTTTATTTCTTATGTGCCCTGTTAAAGATATTTTTTATCTAAACAAAAATTATTTTGCCATGAAAAAAACCTATGTTATCTAATAAATGCTTAATTTAAGTATTGATTTGGTCAAATACAATTGGTTTTATTTTTTAAACATATTTTATAAGCTTGTGTGTTAATTAGAAAGTAAATCAATGTCAAGAAGCTCCCAAAATCCTAACTCAGTGATGCTGCCGTTTACAGCGCAGATAAAACATGCCTGTTCATCTAGTGTGTCCTCATGCTTCTCTGAGGCGTATCGGTTATCTTGTACCTTCTTCAGTATGAACTAATTTTTCTGGGTTAAAATCAGCTTCTTGGGTTTTAATAACCCCATCAGTATGAAACAGTAAATGATTTTAACTGATTCTCCTGTGACTCTTACAAAAGTGTGCCTCTTTCTTTGTAAGTCCGTAACACTAGGGACCATGCTACCATTTGTCACGTCTGCTGTCATATTTCTATATGCTACCTTATCTTCATTTGTTGCATATTACCAAAGTCTGAAGTCTGTCTAGGTCCGTCACCAGTAATTCTTAACCAATGCCATAGCATTTACAGTTCGTCATAATTTTTTGTGTATTTTAGTGTAATGTGTATTTAACCAGTGTTTTAGGTATGTCTTTATCTGCAATTTATACTTTAGTTGTCATTACAATGTCATTTGTATGGAACTGAAGTTGGTGAAACTCCTGAAATAAATTAAGTTGTTTAACACAGAAGCAATTCAGACAAGTTAGTTAAGTTATTGTATATGCCTCTTAAGGACACAATGTTAGGTTCATGCATCTCAGAGCTTTTAGATAAACATTTTTATGAAATCTAGTAATCCTTGTCTACCAGAGTAAACAGAGACCATGCAGGTTGTGGCAAGTCTGAGAAGATCCTAATGGCTTTATGTTTCAGTCTGGAATGTGGAGTGAATCCACATTGATATTAGAAGCAGTGTACCACACCCTCTCTAGCTGTTTCTTGTCCGTGCTGGTGAGATTGCCATCCCAAACCATTAGAAAGGTCAAAATCGTTTGCCTCACCTTAAGTTCACAACAAATTCTAAATCATTTGTATTAATTGAAAGTAGCAGTGACCCCAGCACTGATCCCTGAAAAACCCCATCTTTAACATACTTCACTTAATTTAAAAAAACTAATTCCTAGCACGATAACTCATTATTTTGTTTGCTTAAGCTAGCTTTGCAACCTTTTTCTTATTGTGTGTTGGATTCTTGCCTAATTGTAATTTGGAGACTCCAGTGGTCTCATTTACAGAATTTTGCAAGGATTTTAGCATGAAAGTACGCATATCGGGGGGAAAAAAATCTGATTTTTAAATGTGGAGCTACACATATTTGTATGCAATTTATCCTTTATATGAATCACAGTCTTCTTGTAAATGTGTGTACGTGAACACACCACAAACTCCACCCAGTTTCTACACTAAAACATAAATGGACCATGCTGATTATCCTCATACATATACGATCACAATGCTGCAGACATTCATTGGGTCGTAGAGCAGCCTCCCACCTGATGCATCCAGCCACTGGTACCTACATTTCAGGAGTCCTATGGTGCACCCCCATGTCATTGTAATGCCTCTCCTCTGCACTATGGGGTTGGGGAAAGAATAAGGTCCCAGCGTCTGAGCTTATAGCCACTATCACCTGACGCATGTAATGGCATAATTACTGTTACAATGAATTGTATAGGTTATATGACAAATGGAGGGTTCAGCCATTTACTTTACTAACAAGTCAGCCATCACTTGCAGCAACATCAGAAAGTCATCTGCCAATGCTTCATCATAGCGACACAGATGGCTTGTGTATTAATGGACTGTAACTGATTATGGGTAACAAAAGAAACTTAATTCTCGCTAGGTGCCCTTATTAAAATAATTACTCTGATTATATTTGCAATACCAGGCACTGCTGCAAATTGCCTTTTTATGTTGACTTGTACACCCACACTGAATGTGTCGTCTCATCAGTTGTTTATGGCTCCCAACATAGCCGGCATTATGGAGCTGAACCTTGCTGAGATATTCCTGATCTGTCAGCTAATTCCCTCTGGTAGGTGCCTTCTGCCAAAAAGCCAATCATTTTTAATACCTGCATACGAACAGGGAGAGCCCGATTTCAGGCAGACTGACTTTCTAATGCCAGGCCCACCTAGGCACATACAGTAGATGTAATCAACACGTAACTCAGTCATCATCATGGGCAAAAAAACCAAATCCTGCCAGTCTTTAACAGCTCGTTCCCTTTGTATGTAACCCTTTGCACAATCTTCAAGTAGAGCCATGTTGCTATAATTAGGTTGTAGGGCATGAGATTTATATCTTTCTGTAAGAGAATGAATCACAACTGTGTTTTTACTTCATGCAATTACTGGCAACAAGTGATTGCATTGGTTTCAATTCCTAAAAAATGACAACAGGAAGCAAATATAAACTACGGAAATCCCAAGTAAGTTCTTCAGTGCAAATATGCAGCATTGGCTCTCTTAAAAGGCAATTAAAATGGAGTCTACATGTCATAGTCCTCACAAAAAATTGTTTTGTCATGTTAATGCACATTATAATAATGGCTCTGTGATAATGAATTATACACGTTAGTTATTATTTAGCTGGATTGGCTTTATTTTCCTACATGCTCCAGGATGTTGTCATTTCCCACTTTCTCTTGAATGTTGCATACAGATGAGACAGAGTTGCCATAAATATACACATATTCTTCCGTCAAGTTTTATTTTATAAACCTCAACTTTTGCATGAAAAGTTGCTTACACATATTTCAGGCCTCTTTTTATGTGTATGCAGGTTTTATAAATCTGACTCCTGGACTTTTCTGGAACATTCTTTCACAAGTTTATTTTTTATCAGATAAAGTCCAGATCTCAGAATTACATTAGCATTATGAGCTGCACCTTAAAAAAAACTGTCCGCAATGAGAATAATAGAAAAAAGAACCAAGAGATGCATCTAATAAAATAAGGATTTTTTACTTCTTGAACAATCAATAGCTGTACATTTTGTACACATTTTTAGTCTGTCTTAGGGAACATGCACTTCTGCTGTGTTCCTTTTGTTTCAGTCAAGCAACTCAAGCACTTTCAGTCTGACGCATTCAATACTTGTGTAGGGATTTAATGTCTTTGCAAAATTTATTAAATTTTTTTAGCTGTAAATGACATGGAAAATGTTACCTATTTTCAAATTATATTAGATTGTATTATTTAAAGGATTCATCAATTTAGTTATCCTTTTTATATTTTTAATCTTCTGCTCGAATGGAAACTCTTGCGGTTTTTGGCTTTTGACCCTGCTCTGGTCTATTCAATATATAATGGCAAACATATCATTAACAGATTTAAACCATCTCCTTGAGCTGCATTTGCTATAATCGGTAAAGGGGCATTTTCATATAAATTGATTATCATTAAAGCTGACTATGTTGCGTGTGTCTGTGTGTCTGTGTGTTTTTAACTGTTACTAATATTTATAACCCAAGACCCATTTAACTCTGATTTCTTTACACATAATATATTGCATAGCAATTGCTCCTCATTTAACCTTGAGACTGTAAACCTGTCAACATGGAGAAGTGTAATATCTACATTGATAAAGTAGTGGGATATTGTCAAAACCTTATTTGAAATCTGAACAGATTTACATTTCTTCTGATTATCTAGCTGATAAATTTCATTTCACTTTTCCAGCTGGACTAAATCGATACATTTATAAATAACTTTTATTAAGTGATAATGTATTTATTGCATGTGTAATTCTGGGCCAAGCAGTTGGTTTGGGAGCCTGCTTTTGGACTGTCACCCAAAAGGAATTTACACATCTCTGCTGTTTCCTTTAGTTACAGCATGATTCCCCTTACAGGTATGAGCATTATTTTTACATTCGCATTTTAATGTTTTCATATCACTACATTCATTACTTAGTCTAGGTAGTATTTAATTATAGTCTACATTAACTGTGGTTAGTGCTTTTGTGTATATCTATGCTAATAAATTGCATTTTAGTTGCTGGGAAAATTGATTTGTTGGTTTACTCTACATTTATGGTAGTAATGTGTTTCAATAATTTATTTGGTCGAAACAAGTTAATAGAACACATAATTACCAAATTTTTGATTCACGTTATTGTCTTGTTTTGCAAATTTCATAATTTTTAATAAGCAAATAAATAAATTATGATGTACAGTTTTTGGTAGTGCCAAAATAAATAAAAGACCATGTTAGAAACCCAGCCACAGGGGATGCACAAACCAGTGTGTTTCTTCGTGCTGGTCCCAAGCCCGGATAAATGGGGAGGGTTACGTCAGGAAGGGCATCTGGTGTAAAATTTTGCGAAATCAATATGCAGACAACAATACAAATTTCCATGCCGGATTGGTCGAGCCCCGGGTTAACAACCATCGCCACCAGTACCGTTAGCCAACAGGGTGCTGGCAGAAATTGGGCTACTGTTGGCTGAAGAAGGAGAAGAAGAGGGGGGAGACGTGTCCAGAGGCAGGAGGAGAGGAGGAAAGTAAAGAGAGTGGAACTGAGGGTAGGAACTTTGAATGTTGGCAGTATGACTGGTAAGGGGAGAGAGTTAGCCGATATGATGGAGAGAAGGAAGGTTGAAATATTGTGTGTGCAAGAGACTAAATGGAAGGGGAGTAAGGCCAGGTGGATCGGAGGTGGATTCAAATTGTTCTATCATGGTGTGGATGGGAGGAGAAATGGGGTAGGAGTTATTCTGAAGGAACAGTATGTCAAGAGTGTTTTGAAGGTGAAAAGAGTGTCAGACAGAATAATGATTATGAAGCTGGAAATTGGAGGTGTGATGATGAATATTGTTAGTGCATATGCACCAGAAGTTGGGTGTGCAATGGATGAGAAAGAAGATTTTTGGAGTGAGTTGTATGAAGTGATGAACAGTGTTCCAAGGGACAGAAAGTGGTGATTGGAGAGGATTTCAATGGGCATGTTGGTGAAGGGAACAGTGGAGATGAGGAGGTGATGGGTAGGTATGGTGTCAAAGAGAGGAATGAAGAAGGTCAGAGGATAGTGGATTTTGCCAAATGGCTGTGGTGAATATGTATTTTAAGAAGAGGGAGGAAGATGCACACAGGTAGATTACATCCTATGCAGAAGAGTTGATCTGAAGGAGACTGAAGACTGCAAAGCGGTACAGGGGAAAGTGTAGTTAAGCAGCATAGGATGGTGGTCTGTAGGATGACGTTGAAGATCAAGTAGAGGAAGAGAGTGAGAGCAGAGCCAAGGATCAAATGGTGGAAGTTGAAAAAGGAAGACTGCAAGGTTGAGTTTAGGGAGGAGGTGAGACAGGCAGTAGGTGTCAGTGAAGAGTTGCCAGACAGCTGGGAAACTACAGCAGATGTAGTAAGGATGACAGCAAAAAGGTTGCTTGGTGTGACATCTGGAAAGAGGAAGGAGGAAAAGGAAACCTGGTGGTGGAATGGGGAAATACAGGAGAGTATACAGAGGAAGAGGATGGCAAAGAAGAAATGGGATAGACAGAGAGATGCAGAAAGTAGACGAATACAAGGAGATAAGGCACAAGGTGAAGAGAGAGGTGGCGAAGGCTAAGGAAAAGGCGTATGAGGAGTTGTATGAGAGATTGGACACTAAGGAGGGAGAAAAGGACCTGTACCAATTGGCTAGACAGAGGGACTGAGCTGGGAAAGATGTGCAGCAGGTTAGGGTGAGGATAAAGATGTAAACGTAGTCACAAGCGAGGAGAGTGTGTTGAGCATATGGAAAGAGTACTTTGAGAAGCTGATGAATGAGAGAGAGAAGAGTTTGGATGATATGGAGATAGTGAATCAGGAAGTGCAACGGATTAGCAAGGAGGAAGTAAGGACAGCTATAAAGAGGATGAAAAATGGAAAGGCCGTTGGTCCAGATGACATACCTATGGAAGCATGGAGGTGTTTAGGAGAGATGGCAGTGGTGTTTTAACCAGATTGTTTAATGGAATCTTGGAAAGTGAGAGGATGCCTGAGGAGTGGAGAAAAAGTGTACTGGTGCTGATATTTAAAAATAAGGGGGATGTGCAGGACTGCAGTAACTATAGGGGAATTAAATTGATGAGCCACAGCATGAAGTTATGGGAAAGAGTAGTGGAAACTAGGTTAAGAAGTGAGGTGATGATTTGTGAGCAGCAGTATGGTTTCATGCCAAGAAAGAGCACCACAGATGCAATGTTTGCTCTGAGGATGTTGATGGAGAAGTTTAGAGAAGGCCAGAAGGAGTTGCATTGCGTCTTTGTGGACCTGGAGAAAGCATATGACATGGTGCCTCGAGAGGAGCTGTAGTATTATATTAGGAAGTCGGGAGAGGCAGAGAAGTATATAAGAGTTGTACAGGATATGTATGAGGGAAGTGTGACAGTGGTGAGGTCTGTGGTAGGAGTGATGGATGCATTCAAGTTGGAGGTGGGATTACATCAGGGATCGGCTCAATTTTTCTTATTTGCAATGGTGATGGACAGGTTGACAGACGAGATTACAGGAGTCCCTGTGGACTATGATGTTTGCTGATGACATTGTGATCTGTAGCGATAGTACGGAGCAGGTTGAGGAGACCCTGGAGAGGTGGAGATATGCTTTAGAAGAGGAGAGGAATGAAGGTTAGTAGGAACAAGACAGAATACATGTGTGTAAATGAGAAGGAGGTCAGTGAAATGGTGAGGATGCAGGAAGTAGAGTTGGCGAATGTGGATGAGTTTAAATACTTGGGATCAACAGTACAGAGTAATGGAGATTGTGGAAGAGAGGTGAAAAAGAGAGTGCAGGCAGGGTGGAATGGGTGGATAAGAGTGTCAGGAGTAATTTGTGACAGACGGGGTATCAGCAAGAGTGAAAGGGAAGGTCTACAGGATGGTAGTGAGACCAGCTATGTTATATGGGTTAGAGATGGTGGCACTGACCAGAAAGCTGGAGGTAGCAGAGTTAAAGATGCTAAGATTTGCACTGGGCGTGACGAGGATGGACAGGATTAGAAATGAGGACATTAGAGGGTCAGCTCAAGTTGGACGGTTGGGAGACAAAGTCAGAGAGGCGAGATTGCGTTGGTTTGGACATGTGCAGAGGAGAGATTGCTGGGTATATTAGGAGAAGGATGCTAAGGATAGAGCTGCCAGGGAAGAGGAAAAGAGGAAGGCCTAAGCGAAGGTTTATGGATGTGGTGAGAGAGGACATGCAGGTGATGGGTGTAACAGAACAAGATGCAGAGGACAGAACGATATGGAAGAAGATGATCCGCTGTGGCAACCCCTAACAGGAGCAGCCGAAAGAAGAGGAACTTAGAAATCATTACAAAGTTAATGGAAAAAAACGAAAAAATCTGCTGTATTTCCGTTTCAGTTTTAAGTTTAAAGTAATTAAAACCCAATTCAGTGCTTTAAAGGAACAGTAACATTTGCATATATAAATTATATTGTAACTAGTTGGGGGAGTTACATAAGGTTATGACAGCCACTCTTTAAATGTTCTCCATCCTTGAGCTTTATTTCAGAAAGCACTGAAAAGAGAAACAGTTGTAACAACAACATTTATTTATATACAGTAATCCCTCCTCCATCGCGGGGGTTGCGTTCCAGAGCCACCCGCGAAATAAGAGAATCCGCGAAGTAGAAACCATATGTTTATATGGTTATTTTTTATATTGTCATGCTTGGGTCACAGATTTGCGCAGAAACACAGGAGGTTGTAGAGAGACAGGAACTTTATTCAAACACTGCAAACAAACATTTGTCTCTTTTTCAAAAGTTTAAACTGTGCTCCATGACAAGACAGAGATGACAGTTCCGTCTCACAATTAAAAGAATGCAAACATATCTTCCTCTTCAAAGGAGTGCGTGTCAGGAGCAGTGACTGTCACAAAGACAGAGAGAAATGCCAACAAATCAATAGGGCTGTTTGGCTTTTAAGTATGCGAAGCACCGTGGCACAAAGCTGTTGAAGGCGGCAGCTCACACCCCCTCCGTCAGGAGCAGACAAAGAGAGAGAGAGAGAGAGAGATTGAGAGAGACAGAGTTTGTTTTTCAATCAAAAATCAATACGTGTCCTTCAAGCTTTTAAGCTTGCGAAGCACCGTGCAGCATGTCATTTCAGGAAGCAGCTGCACAAAAGATAGCAACGTGAAGATAATCTTTCAGCATTTTTAGACGAGCGTCCGTATCGTCTAGGTGTGCGAACAGCCCCCCTGCTCAATCCCCCTACGTCAGGATCAGAGAAAGTCAGCGCAAGAGAAAGAGAAAAGTAAGCTGGGTAGCTTCTCAGCCATCTGCCAATAGCGTCCCTTGTATGAAATCAACTGGGCAAACCAACTGAGGAAGCATGTACCAGAAATTAAAAGACCCATTGTCCGCAGAAACCCGCGAAGCAGCGAAAAATCCGAGATATATATTTAAATATGCTTACATATAAAATCCGCGATGGAGTGAAGCCGCGAAAGGCGAAGCGCGATATAGCGAGGGATTACTGTAGTACTTTTTCATACAAATAATGTAGCTAAAATTGCTTTACAAGATGAAAAAAGAAAAAATATAAAAATTAGGCAATACTAATTAACAAAGAATAAATTAAGGTCCGATGGCCAGGGAGGACAGAAAAAACAAAAAAAAGCTACAGAGGGCTGGAGAAAAAAACAAAATCTGCAGAGGTTCCAAGGCCATGAGCCTGCCCAGCCCCCACTAGGCATTCTACATAGTTGAGAACAGTTGAGAAAGTAGAGGTTAGTATGGATTTTGGAGCCATGAGAAAAAAAAAAAGATAATTAAATGTATATACAGAATATGAGGGTTACACTAAAATGAAGCTATGAGAAAGCCACGTTAAAGTAATGGGGTTTTAGCAGTTTTTTTAAATGCTCCACTGTAATTAGCCTGGTGAATTTCTATTGGTAAGCTATTCCAGATTTTAGGTGCTGAACAGCAGAAGGACGCCACATGACTTCTTTTAAGTTTAGCTCTAGGAATTAAAGGCAGACACTCTTTTGAAGATCTAAGGTTACGATTTGGAGCGTAAGGTGAAAGGTGTTCCGAGATATAGGGTGGAGCAAGATTATTTAAGGCTTTGTAAGCCATAAGCAGTATTTTATAGTCAATTCTAAATTGCACGGGTAACCAATGTAGTGACATCAAAACTGGAGAGATGTGCTCGGATTTTCTTTTCCTATTTAAGATTCTGGCAGGTGCATTCTGCACTAGTTGCAATCGATTGATGTCCTTTTTGGGTAGTCTTGAGAGGAGTGTGTTTGCAGTAATCTAGTCGACTAAAAACAACTAATATTTCAGCATCTTGCAAAGTTATAAGGGGTTTAATTTTTGCTATATTTCTTAAGTGAAAAAATGCTGACACTCAGAAACACAGTAAGACATTGTGTCAGTGAGACAAGAGAGTCGGGGTCATGAGGCGCTATTGATAAATACAGTTTTGTGTCGTCAGCATATCTGTGGTAGTTCAAGTTATGCCTTGAGATTATCTGACCTAATGGAAGCATGTAGATCGAAAAGAGCAGTGGATCCAGGATAGATCTTTCTGGAGCACCATACAGAATGTCATGTGTCTTTGAAGTATAGTTATCACAACTAATAAAGAATTTTCTACCTGTCAAGTAAGACTCAAACCAATTTAAGACACTGCCAGAGAGGCCCCAACACTGAGTAAGGCAATTTATAAGAATATTGTGATCAATGGTATCAAATGTGGCACTCAGATCTATGAGGATGAGAACAGATACACTGCCTCTGTCTGCATTTACCCGCAACTACTTTAACAAGTGCAGTTTCTGTACTGTGATTTGTTCAAAAACCTGACTGAAACTTGTAAAGAACAGCATGCTTATTCAAGTGATCATTTAGTTGCATAATGACTGCCTTTTCCATGATTTTACTTAAGAAAGGCAGGTTAGAAAAATATCTAAAATTCTCAAAAACAGAGAAGTCGAGATTATTTTCTTGAGCAGGGGTTTTACAACAGCAGTCTTAAGACAGTCTGGGAATGGTGGGTCTCAGTTGAGAAATTATTTTATATAAATCGGGTAAATCTATCCTGGTGAAAGAATTTAATTTTCTTAAGATGGAGTACCCGAGTTTAAGAGGATCCGTATTAGGAGGGGGAAAGAACTATATTATTTATAATATCATTAATATTATGAAGTTTCACTGGAAGTTTTTCTGAGGCATTTCATTGAGTGACCTGGGTTTAGCAAACTATCAATTGTAGAGAATAAAACTCTCTAATTATTAGCATTCTTATTTATAATTTTAGAGAAGTAGCACCACCTCTCAAGATGGACTATTTTTTTATATTCTGTTATTTTAGCCTTCAATATTTCATAGTGGATAATCAATTTAGCTTTTCTCCATTTACGCTCAGCTCTCCGGCATTCTTTCTTTAACACTAGAACTACCAAAACCCACGAAAAAACTCGTAAACCCGGTCCACCTTAAATCTGTTTGCACCTCTCTGTCAGCATCTTTTGTGCTGTAATTGTGTCGATAAGCCCAAGCAGCCTGCTATCCCATCCCCCACCCCCATTCACTCCCCCCAACCAATTCACCCCCCCCCCCATTTCCGCAGAAGGGGCAAAAAGCTCTCCCAGCTCAAGCCTTGTTTATTTGGAACACATGCATTTCATGTTTGTTCCGTGTCTACAAATGTAAGTGTAGGATAACAGAAAATGCAAGAAATGTTGAATGCATACCTTAAAGACAATTTTGTTTTCATGCTTTAGTACTAACAACAAAATTTTGACATGAAGTGTATAATGTGTGAAGACTGAAGTCCAAATATCAAATAAGCACTTTCACAAAAGGTTCAAATATAACAGAACAAGGGCGCTTTTATTCCAGACTATAACCAAAGAAAAAGAAATAAGGTTAATGTACTTCATTGTCACAACTTCTTTGGTAATACTGTGGTAAGAACTGCTGACTTATTCAAAAGGTTGCGGGTTTGAGCCTTCCCGTGTCCCAAAGTAAATGTTTTGAGTAGTGAGCTGCTCTTATTGTTACTACTATACAATAAAAACATACATTTAATTTGAGCTCCATGCAACTGTTGTTACAGTTCTGCCTTTGTCCAGATACGGTTTCATAAGCTTTATGACCTTAGTGATGAAATGCACGTGTTCAAAATAACGATATATTATTTACCCAATACAGCTCTTGGTAACTTACTCCCAGATAAACAAGGCTTGAGCTGGGAGAGATTTTTGCCCTTTCTGCGGCGATGGGGGGATGGGAGAGCAGGCTGCTTGTGCTTATCGACACATTTACAACACAAAAGATGCTGACGGAAAAGTGTGAATGGATTTAAGGTGGGCCAGGATTACAAATTTTTCCGTAGGCTTTGGTAATTCTAGTGTTAAATCAGACACTCTTTGGATATTCCATGGTGTAACAGTGCTGGACAATTTTTTAACTGTCTTTTCAGGAGCGACTATTTCAGCGGCAGTGTTCACTTTAGTATTAAAATTTTCCACCTTACTATTTACATTATTACCACTATTGTAGTTAGCATTACAGATGGACAGGTTGCTTAAAATGTTTGTAAACTTTGAAGCTGCAGATGAATCAAAGAAGCGTTTTTTTAACAATATACGTCTCATTAATTTTATGTATCAGTATTTCTGTATTAAATAGTAAGATATAATGGTCTGATAAACCAATATCCACAATCTGCCTCATATCAACTTTTAGTCCTTTAGTAATCACTATATCCAACATCTGTGTTGGCTGACTAATGTGCTGGCTCAGCAAATTTGTATTCATTTTCTGGAGTTGGCTTATTTTCTTTCTACAAGTTCAAAGTGTTCACATAAAAGAATGAAGAGTGCTCAGTTCAAACCAATAATTTCCATGTTGTATGTCTTCCCTAAGAGACTGGGTTAGGGTCCCTTTTTAGGCTAATGGCCCTCACCTAATGTGGCAGAGGTCCTCCTTGTGTAGCAATCAAAAGTTCACCCCTTCCTTCTGGTGTTTTTTGTCTGTTATATTGTCTTGGGGACACACATCCATAAGTGTTGTCTCTTGTTGTGGATGTCTGGAGTGCAGTAGTCTACCTTCTACTTACAGAGTCCTTCCTGGACATATCCTTCTTTTAGAATTCCACACCACTCCTGAAAAGTACAGATAATCCTGCATTGAGACATATGGCGTTCCTCATCCTTTACCCCAGGATTTTCCATGAGTTCCCATGTCAGACCTCATGAGAATGCTGAGTGGACTGTGACCACACATACATATAAATGCACACAAATGTACATATACTGTGGGAAATACAACGCATCCTGTGCTCAAATCTCACATCTACTCATTGTGCATGTGTTGCCTTCCCCTTCTCTCTGTGTCCAGAGGCTTTCCTTCCACATCCCATCCTTAAAAACATGTGTTTTAGGTTAAATAGTGATTCCAGAATGGAACATTGTGAGTGTGAGTGTATGTGAGCCCAGGTTTTTTTCCTATTTTGTGCCAGATGACCCTGATTAATTACTCAAATGATGTAAACCGTGAGTCAGTGACAAGTGTTTGTTTAGAAGTTCAAAAAAAGCACAATTTCATTTAAGTATGAACTTGGAATTGCAAGGCAATGTGGATACTACTTTCAAAAGACTTGCTTTTCAGTTGCTGTTGATGTTGATCTCACCTTAATTTGCTACATTTTTGTCCGTTTTAAAATCCGCTTTCTCCAGTTTGCAAATATCGCAAACTTCAGTTCTTAATCTTGCAGGTTCTTAAATGTGAATTAATTCTTCTGATTCAAGCAGAACTGAAAACTGCAAAGTTACATTTGTCTGGCTGCTCTAATTTTCCCTTTGGTGCCCCATAGTTATTTACAAATAACTGCAAGGAGTTTATTATTCAAATTTCAGTAATTAAGAGTTCAGTCAAAATAAAATACATTACATTACAAACATATATATTAACTTCAGTTAAATCGAATATAGTAACACCCCCCCCCCCAATTTAAAAAGTAATATCAACAGAATTCCCAGTGTAAAGTTGACAGGCAAGTGGTCAAAACCAAAAAAGTGAAAAGGAAAAAATGGATGGGCAAAAAATTCATAAATCAAAGAGTGCTAGAGTTGGCATACATTTTTTTTCCTTCTAACTAACATAGGCACTTTTTATGCCATAGTAAAAAAAAAAAAAAAAAAAACCTTGGCAATGTCAATTCACTTTTACTTAGGGCCTCAAGAAAGATAAAAATCAGCACTGTGTACACATATTAAAAAGTCATTAATTGCAAACAAAAGTACTGTTATTTGTTCCAGGACCTCTCTCTTAACTCTGTTGAGTGTTCTTGAACCATTAAGCCTTCAGTTGCCTTTAAATCGTCAGACTGCCACTGGTGTTTCCCTTCTGGCCTCACTCTGTCTCCTAAAAAAGAGTCAGACAACCCTGCTAATTACTGGGTCACCTGCCATGTAACATTTTGTGGTGAGATTAGAGAGTTCTCTTCAGCCTGAGTTCATTCTCCATCTCTCAGCCCTTGGATATTGCCATGCAGCACACATATAGGGCATAACTCCCCCCTAGTTTTTTTTTTTTTTAAATTTTTGTTCTTTATTTCGCCTTATACAATTTCTTGTATTAGGAAGTTGTTAGTTTTCCCTCTGGGGTCAGAGTGCAGGGTCAGCCATTGTACAGCGCCCCTGGAGCAATTGAAGGTTAAGGGCCTTGCTCAAGGGCCCAGCAGAGTAGGATCTCTTTTGGCAGTGACAGGGATTCGAACCAGCAACCTTCGGGATACCAGCGCAAATTCTTAGCCTCAGAGCCACCACTCCACCCCAAGTCTTCCCGTAATAGTATGAGCAGGGCCTTTGCTGCTGCCCATGAGTATCCTCAAATATATCTTCCTCGTAGAGCAACCCTGGCTATTTATCTTGGTGAACTTAAATGATAATAATAATATTCACTGTCACATTTTCCATTGATGCTATTAGTATTGATAGAATATTTATTTTGTATTTATTATTTCTTTTAATTTTGTTTTATTTAAGCAACAATACATAGTAATAGAGCAAAACTCAGTCAAGGGAAAAAATATAGCAAGTATATTAGTATTCTCCAAAAACATACCAAGAAAATAAAAAAAAGAACTCTGTTAGTTACATTTTCATATTTTTAAAATTGAATAATGATACAATCTTAGTTTCACACGTATGGGGTGCACACACATATGACCTAAGAAATTGATCAATAATAAACCTAACACATCTCATTGAATATTGGAAAAGAACATTGATTATAATGCAAACATTAAGCCAATTAAATTTTTTCAGTGTTTCAATGTTCACTTCATTTTTGTAAATGCAAAATATCAAGTCCACATATCAAGTCCTGTGTGTACCGCTACACTGCTTTGTTGTTTCATGTCTCTCTGGTTTTCAATATGAACAAAAGTTTTCATAAACGTGTTCAAAATTTGCTCATAACCAGCTTTCCATCTGTGCCCTCTTGGTTAGCCCCAGAAAATGTGCCTAACATGCATTTTCAAATTTGTATGTTGCGAGTTCAGGTGACAAATTAAAAGAAGATCTTAATAGTGTAACATTGTATTCAGTAATTCATCATGTACATCTATCTCACACCACAACGGTGCATTTTAGTATGTTGTAAATCTACGCAATGTTTCTAATAGTAACCAACCTTTTAGAGAGGGATAGGAAAGCCATCTCTATGTTGTTCAAAAATGTTTATCCCTTGTAGCACTACATTGTCTCAATAACATGAGGGCAGAAGTAGCTAGTTCTCAAGTTGTGTGGTTAATTAAACATGGGTTTCACTATTGTTTGAGAAAGTAAACATATCACAAAATACTATAAAAAAATTTTTTATGACAACCATAAAATAAGTACTTAACTGACAAATGAATCTCTACTATAAAATATTTTTCTTTGCTTTATTGTCTAGTAACGTTTAATACCATCCAGGTGCACCTTTAACAGATTTTGTGTGACCATTTAAAATGTTGAATTTTTATGATTTGTCAAAAAAGTAATTTGGAAACATCTAAATGTTCAGTTACATCTTCTGTTTTGCAACCTAAATAAAAGATATACTGTGTATATATATATATATATATATATATATATATATATATATATATATATATATATATATATATATATATATATATATATATATATATATAAAATCTTCATTTGGATCTTGATCTTTGTTTGTCCGCGAATGAATTAGAAGAAGAGGCACTAGATGGCAGTAGAGAGACAGCTAAAACATAGGCATTGCATTAACACTAGAATTACCAGAGCCTACGAAAAAACTCGGAAATCCGTCCCACCTTAAATCGCGTCTTAAAGCCGTTTGCACATCTCCGCCAGAGTCTTTTGTCATCTAAATGTGCTGATAAACAAAAGCTACTAGCAGCCAGCTATTCCATCCCCCCACCGACTTAGAATGAACTCCTAGCTCATGCCTTGCCTTGATTTGATTATTTGGGATTGAAGTGGAGTTTTACAGTGGAAATAATTCGAGCGTTATTTGGAATACACGCATTTCATGTGTGTTCCGTTTCTACAGTATAGTAGTCTGTGCAAACACATTTTTAAAACAGAAACGTTTTTCATATTCTAATAGTAAATGACAAAATGTAGGCATAAACTATATAACGTATGAAGCCTGAAGTCCATATATCAAAGAAACACTTTCACAAAAGGTACAAATAAGAGAACACGTGCGCTTTTCTTCAAAAATATAACTGCACAAAAAAAAAAGCCGCATTAGCATGCCACATTGACACTCTTACTACAACCGCCGTGGTGGCGTAATGGTATCAGCTCCTGACTGGGGATCAAAGGGTGGTGAGTTCGATCCCGCACGGCTCCACTTCGAGAAATGAACTGCTCTTATTCTTACAATTTTAGAATAACAACATAAATTTCATTTCAGTCTGTAACAGCCGGTGTAACTTATGATACTGGTAAAGGTTAGCTTTTTGCTTTTTTTTTTTTTAATTCACTTTACATTCTCGCAGTCAATGCATACTAACGTTCCCCCCCCCCCCCCCCCAAAAGGGTTCTGACACATAAACGCTGGCGAAGCTGCCTTCCTTCGTATCTCACCGTCACTTGATTTTCTTTTTATTCAGTGTTATTGAGTGTTCCTGCCAGTCCCCACATGTTGCTGTATGCTGTTTCTTTTGTACTCCAG
This sequence comes from Erpetoichthys calabaricus, assembly GCF_900747795.2. Lineage (NCBI taxonomy): Eukaryota > Metazoa > Chordata > Cladistia > Polypteriformes > Polypteridae > Erpetoichthys > Erpetoichthys calabaricus. The sequence goes on along the minus strand of NC_041410.2, from coordinate 54,650,265 downwards.
GACATGCAGAGGAGAGAATGATTTCACATTATTTATGCTGTTTTCACATAAAGACTGCAGTATACTCGTGACTGCATTCTCGTACCAATGCACTTTTTCCATCACCTTTTCCTGTAAGAAGCAGTGTACTCACTTCTCTCTATGCTGTGGTTTCTATTACACACCTGAAAGAGACAATATATGTGAAAACTTCATCGCACTAATGCAATATTATTTGAAAACGAACAGTGTCAGATCAGGTGTGAAAATTTTATGTGAGATACGAAGAAGGCAGCTTCGCCAGTGTTTATGTGTCAGAACCCTTTTGGGGGGGGGCGTTAGTATGCATCGACTGCGAGAATGAAAAGTGAATTAAAAAAAAAAAAAAAAAAAAGCTAACCTTTACCAGTATCATAAGTTACACCGGCTGTTACAGACTGAAATGAAATTTATGTTGTTATTCTAAAATTGTAAGAATAAGAGCAGTTCATTTCTCGAAGTGGAGCCGTGCGGGATCGAACTCGCCACCCTCTGATCCCCAGTCAGGAGCTGATACCATTACGCCACCACGGCAGTTGTAGTAAGGGTGTCAATGTGGCATGCTAACGCGGCTTTTTTTTTTGTGCAGTTATATTTTTGAAGAAAAGCGCACGTGTTCTCTTATTTGTGCCTTTTGTGAAAGTGTTTCTTTGATATATGGACTTCAGGCTTCATACGTTATATAGTTTATGCCTACATTTTGTCATTTACTATTAGAATATGAAAAACGTTTCTGTTTTAAAAATGTGTTTGCACAGACTACTATACTGTAGAAACGGAACACACATGAAATGCGTGTATTCCAAATAACGCTCGAATTATTTCCACTGTAAAACTCCACTTCAATCCCAAATAATCAAATCAAGGCAAGGCATGAGCTAGGAGTTCATTCTAAGTCGGTGGGGGGATGGAATAGCTGGCTGCTAGTAGCTTTTGTTTATCAGCACATTTAGATGACAAAAGACTCTGGCGGAGATGTGCAAACGGTTTTAAGACGCGATTTAAGGTGGGACAGATTTACGAGTTTTTTCGTAGGCTCTGGTAATTCTAGTGTTAAGAATCTCCTCCAGGCTTATACTACTGAAGACTGTAGTACTCCAGTCACACCTCAAAACACAGACATTCAAACTAAACAAATTGTTGTGCTTTAAATTAACTAATCTTTATGTATAATCTTCATTTAGATCTTGATCTTTGTTTGTCTGCGAATTCCACGCATGCGTAGACCACCTTCCAGTTTTGTACGTTGTTGTTACTCACGAATGTCAACAATGTGCCGGAATAACGAAAGGGGTGGTGGACAGTGTTACACTGGTTAGCTCCTGAGGCCTGGTTAGAGAATGAGATTGCCGAAGATAAAAGGTACGTGCCTACGTAACATATTAATGAAAGAAAGACAGTGGGTAAAATGAATAACAACGTAACAGCACGTTCCGGAAATTGTTTCGTTGTAGCCGGCGAGTGCTGCGCGTCTCACAGTTGTACCATGGCTTGCTCACATGTCAGTGAAGTGATCCCTATTTATGCTTTAAAGAGCCTGGATACCTATGTGTCCCCCTTTTATAACCATTGCTCCATGTATATTGCCTTACTCTTTGGATTGCCACAAAGCAACCTGCAAGATTGGAGAAAGGTTGAGAAGAGATCGTGAGAGGAAACGACAGCATCGTGAAAACGAGACGGACTGTGAACGGAGAGAAGCAGAAATGCTCCTACACCACCACATAATTACTATTCGGACAGTGATTCCGAGTAGGCCGTTCCTATCGAATCAATGTCCAAGGGTTTTCTTTTGTAATTTTGTTTCCCTTATAAAAAATCATAATGCTGTGCGACGAAGGGCCCAGTTCACAACTGGCAGCTGCGTTTAAACAGGGAGCCCTTCACAGACAACGTAGTTGGGCGCACATGGCTAGTGTATGTGTGTGTGTATATATATATATATATATATATATATATATATGTATATACTAGGGGGATCCGCCCCTGCTCGCTTCGCTCGTCCACCCCCGGGTTTGGTTAACCGGATATACAATTTTAAGAGATTGTTATTTTCATGGGAATTGTTACATATGCATTATTTTCACTTTTTCTTTAAAACTTTTGTAAAAACAATATTTGGAATTAACTTTTCTTCAAGATCACATTGAATTGTGATTCCATGTTTGGACTTACGTCGTGACAACGCAACATATATAACTGCCTGTGAGTGAATATTGTTTCTTTTTCTCTAATAAATAAAATGACTTTTTTGAATGTTCGTCCATGCTTAGTCATTGACGTGTCATCTACAACAATAAAATTATTATTCTGATAAAATTTATAATAGCTAAGAGTGCAGGAAGTGTGTCTGCCAAAAGCATTCACACAACTAAGAGCTGAGAGCACAGGAACTGTGTCTGACAAAAGCATTCATACGACTGAGGTTAGAAAACCATGGTCTTGTTTGAAAATAGTTGTAAGTAGGGTGTGACTTGAAAAAATCTCTTGTTAAAAGTCTCCGTCTCACGGGACTTCACACTGCGCCAACGTTTTTGGAATCTTTTAATTCTAGCTGGCAACACAAAATAGACGATCCGACTTAAAGTTTAAATCTAAACTATACATTCGATCTCTTTTCGCTGTTCCGTTACTGTGTGGATAGCGCTTTGAGTACTGAGAAAAGCACTATATAAATGTAATGAATTATTATTATTATTATCATTTCACCAAGTAATAATTTCCATTTGTTTGCACTAATGCGATCTTTCCTATCCTTTTTTTGAGACTTTCGAATTTTCATACTTCCATTATCTCTAACCTGCTCTGCATGTGTACCGCTCTGTTTTTGAATTCTTTAGGACGTTTTACCTTGTCATCTACTTTTTGTCCTTTATTTCTTGCCACGGGCGTGGTTAACTTAATTGGCACAATGACTCGTGGGATGTATAAGTGTCTCTCCGAGAAAATCATGTCTCGTCTCCTTCCAATATTTTTTTTTATAATAGAGAGAAAATATCATTCAAATGAAGAGGACTTGCGTATAAATTCTGTTTGACATAAACAGCAACCCCACCTCCTTTTCTGTTCTGTCTATCCTTCTGATAAAATATGTTCCCCACATCTTTGTTATTTAGCCATGTTTCCATTATTGCTATAATATCATAATTATGCACCTCTACATACAACTCCAACTCACTTGTTTAATTTTTGATACTTCTATCATTAAGGCAAGCTGTTTTTAATGTGCTACTTGTTTTACTTTTATATTTAAATGCTGGGTTAGAATTTACATTACTAGGCATTTTTATTTTTACAGTATGGTTTGTTCCTCCATGTACAGTTCTAAACCTGGCCTGCCCTAAACTCCCTGCCCCCCACCATTCTGTAGTTTAACACTAGAATTCCTGAAGCCTGCTAAAAAACATGTAATTCTGGGCCACCTTAAATTCCTTTGCATCTCTCCATCAGCATCTTTTATTTTGCAAATTTGTCGATCAGAGCAAGCAGCCTGCTCTCCCATCCCCCCACCCCCACCCAGCTGATGAAGTTGAGTCCATCGCAAATTCTCAGAGCTCAGGTCTCTTTATCTGGGTGTGAGGTGCCTGGAATTATATAGGGTAAATAATATATCATTATTTGGAAAACATACATTTCATGTGTGTTCCATGTTTACAACGATCTGTGTAAGTGTAGGATGACAGGAACCACGGAACACATAGCTAAAACAGAAATGTTTTCCACGTTATACTTAATAATGACATTAAGTGTATGATGTGTGAAGACTTAAGTCCAAATATCAAATAAACTTGTGTGCTTTTATTCAAGAATATAACCAAAGAAAAAAAAATCATTCGATTTCTTTGTTGCTGTCAATAAGTTAAAAACCCAAGCTCAAATGTCAATCGACAGGAAGATGTTATGTATTCTTGAATGGTGTAGTGATAAGAACTGCTGTATTATAGCCCAAAAGTTCCGGGTTCAAGGCCGGGCACTCCGTGTTTTGACACATGAGCTGCTATTATTATCTATAATAATAAAAGGCAAAGCCCTCACTGACTGACTCACTCACTGACTGACTGACTGACTGACTGACTCATCACTAATTCTCCAACTTCCCGTGTAGGTGGAAGGCTGAAATTTGGCAGGCTCATTCCTTACAGCTTACTTACAAAAGTTAGGCAGGTTTCATTTCGAAATTCAAAGCGTAATGGTCATAACTGGAACATATTTTTTGTCCATACACTGTAATGGAGGAGGCGGAGTCACGTATCGCGTCATCACGCCTCCTACGTAATCACGTGAACTAAAAACAAGGAAGAGATTTACAGCACGAGTCACACGCGGGAACGAAGGTAAATGACGTTAATTTTTGACTGTCTTTTAATACTGTGTAAGCATACATATTAACACATGTGCAATTAAACGTGTGCATTTACGGGGTGATTTCTCAGGCTTAAAAGCTCACCTTTTATCAAACGCGGGAACAAAGGTAACTGACGTTGTTCACTGTCTTTTAATACTGTGTAACCATACATATTAACACATGTGCAATTAAACGTGTGCATTTACGGGGTGATTTCTCAGGCTTAAAAGCTCGCCTTTTACTAAAAAGGTAAATGCAAAACTATTTTCAATCAGTTTATTGAAACGCTCCCGTTAAGGATTGCAATAACATATTCGCGAGATAAAAGAACGAAGTAGGGGGAAATGGAGGAAGAGCCGGAAACAGCGAAGAGCAAAAAATAATTAAACAATTGAGAACGGAGCGAGTGAAGCATACAAGCATGTTCATAAGGGAAACAAAGCACGGTGTAAAACGTAACTTTAAATTAAGTTTATAGAAACGCTCCCGCTGCGGATTGCAATAACATATTCGCGAGATAAAAGTTTAATGAGAAGACACGAGGTATAAACGAACCACACACCGTGGCGCAACGTTAGGGGCAACAGTTTCAACCATTCTATGATCTGCTTCTCGCAACTGAAAGACGGCACATGGCGGATGTTAGCCGACTTGCTGACCGCAACGTTAGGGGCTTCAACTATGGCTCTCACGCCACATCTCAGTGCCAACACTTTCCAGACTCTACTTAAAAGACACGCCCTCCTCACTGGACAGTTAAAAAGACCAATCAAACTAACGATGACATCAAGTATTACCCAATCAAAAGTAGGAAAGGAGGCATCTTCATAAAATGCGTGTGGGATGATTTGCATGACACGCTGCTTTAAAAAAAAAAATGATAAAAAAAATACGGGATAAATCCCGTCCAGTATTGATTCAAAATGGGACTCGCAATTTCATTCTCAAACGCGGCACGATTCCGTATTTTAAAGGACGGGTGGCAACCCTACAGTGCCAGGTAAGCACCCATACAATCAGATTGTGATTCAGACTAGGAATGCAATGAATGTAATTACCCCGATCTACATACAAGGCGAAAGTCTTGCAACATTCAAAGATGATGGTTTGGGATAATTAGTACTTATTAAGTACACCATGGCACATAAAAGAGCTTATGAAGCCTTGAACCGAAAAAAGCAAGATCTCAGAGATCGTAAAAAAAAAAAAGGAGGTAATGTCGTTTTACTCGCTGTACATTTTAGTCAAACATTAAAAGTTATTCCACGAGGGAGACCAGCAGATGAACTCAACGCGTGTTTAAAATCCATGCTTCTCCCACGCTCGGTTATATGTCGCGTGTTCTCGGGTAGGTACACCAAAAAATGTATACATTTAAGCATGTAATGGGCAAACAAAAAATGAGGTATACCCGAAGGCACTGCAGTATTACTCAATGTAACTTTATTTCTTAAATGTTAATGTTTTACTGTTTAATAATTTATACGCTTCTTATATATTGTTCAAATTCTTTTATCAAAATACCAGTGACAGCGCAATGCACGATAACATGGAGTGAATACACCATACGCATCTGCCCACGGCCGCCCTGGTGTGCACAGATAGGAGTTGATTCTAAAATAAAATAAACATAAAAAGAGTAATACAATCATCACCCATAAAGCGGATAGCAGACGTGACGTATTATATGTGTACCAGATTTCAAGTCAATAGGTGAAACGGTTTGCAAGCTACAGCTGATTTAAAATCCTGGACAGACCAACGAAAAGCCACGGTAGCAAATTATAGAAGAAGATTTTACTGTTTAATAATTTATATTTATATGAAATGTGCTTCTTATATATTACTTCATATTCTCATATGATAATGATGTTAATGTTGTTTATATTGATTTCTATGTTATTGTAAGTGCGTCTATGTGTGTATATATATGTATGTATGTATGTATGTGTATATATATATATATATATATATAAAATATATATATAAAAAATATATGTGTATATGTATATATAATATATCTGTATATGTGTGTGTGTGTATATGTGTATATGTATATATATATGACAGCAACACTCATAACAATGACAACACAATTACATTGACAATCATGTTACGTTATTTTTAAAATGTTTCCTTTACTTTTTCATAACCTCTTTAACACACTACTTCTCCGCTGCGAAGCGCGGGTATTTTGCTAGTTATATATATATGTGTATATATGTATATTATATATATATATATATATATACATATATATAATATATAATATATAGTGTGTGTGTGTGTGTATATATATATAATAATATATATATATATATACATAATATATATATATAATACTGTGTATATATATACTACATATATATATATACATACATACTATATATATATACATCTATATATATATATATACATAAATATATATATATATATACAACATATATATAATATATATATACCATATATATATCTATATATATATATATATATAGTATATATATATATATAATATATACATATGTATATATACATTATATTACATTATATAATATATATTATATATATATATTATATATATTATATATATAAGTGTATATATATATATATTATATATATATATATAGGTATGTATGTATATATATATATATATAGTATATATGTTTATATCTATATATGTATAGTATATTATATATATGTGTATATATATATATATATATATATAGTAGTGTATATATATATAT
>NC_041410.2:54515393-54632086 GCF_900747795.2 Erpetoichthys calabaricus | reverse complement strand
TATATATATGTATATATGTATATATATATATATATATGTATATATGTATATATATATATATATATATATATATGTATATATGTATATATATGTATTATGTATATATATATATGTATATGTTATATATATATGTATGTAATATATATATGTATATGATATATATGTATATATTTGTATATATATATATATGTATATATGTATATATATATATATATATGTATGTATATATATATATATATATATGTATATATGTATATGTTTATGTGTGTGTGTGTGTGTGTGTGTGTATAGCAACACTCATAACAATGACAACACAATTACATTGACAATCATGTTACGTTATTTTTAAAATGTTTCCTTTTCTTTTTCATAACCTCTTTAACACACTACTTCTCCGCTGCAAAGCGCGGGTATTTTGCTAGTTACAATAATATAATACAAACATACATTTGATTTGAGTGTGTAACACCCGGTGTAAATTTTGGCTACTTGTAAAAGTTAGTGCTTGTTTTTTTATTATTCAGTTTTATTCTATCAGTGACGTTCACGTGGTATAACGAACTTGCCTTTCTCTCTCTGAGTTGATGGTATTTATCTTCATTCTTTTCACAAGAGCAGCGATGACCACAGTTGGTGCTGTGGTTGATGCCTGCTCAGAACTATTTGTTGTACTGGCAATCAAAGATATGATGTCCCATGACCGCTATCAGACTACCATGCGGCATTTGCGCTTTGACAACAAAGACATCTGTATAGAACGTGTGAAAAACAACAGATTTACTGCAATCTCGGACATCTGGCAACTTTTTGTTGAGAACTGTGTTTTGAGTTAAAACTGAGGGCAAATACTTTCCAAGTCTATGGTCATAAAGCTTATGGAGCCGTTTCTGGACAAAAGCAGAGCTGTAAAAACAGATAGCTTCTTCACAGCGATTTTGCTTGGTAATAGACTGCTGCACAGTGACACAACTCTGCTTGGCACCATAAGTAAAATGGGACTTTCACCTGCAGCTAAAGTCACTTCAGTACCCGAACAATTCACCACACTAGTGTTTAGATCTGGCAGTGCCATGCTTACAGTGTATGCGCCAAAAAGAAGCCTTTGATTTCAGTTTGTAACAGCCGATGTAAAGTTTTGCTACCTGTAAAAGATATCGCTGAGGGGATATAAGCAGACACAGAAACGCTGGTGAATCATATCTTCTTGGTATCTTGTTGTCACTTGAATTTTTTGTTGTTCAGTTTCATTCTTGAATAAAAGCACAATTGTTTCTTTATACCTTTGCAAAAGTGTTTATTTCATATTCCAGTAACCACTTGAATGAGATTGAATCTGTCTCTGCCTCTTTCGCGCACGCACACACACATTCATACATGAAAACGTCACTTTTTGAAAACGCTATGCCATTTGAACATGAGTTGTCATTTGAACATGTTTTTTCTTTTTCCATCTTGCCTTCACTGCATTTTAAGTATCATGCACCATAACATGGAGTACAGGCAAGATCGAAAAAAAAAAAAAAACCAATTGACACAGACAAAACTTCAGAGAAGACCACTTTATCAGTTCTGCTCCTTAGCCTGGCACCTAACTCTTTGATTTTGGATTGCAGAACTGACAGACTACCCTTATGTATGTCATTTGTTCTAACATGGACAATGACAACTCTATCCACCCCAGCTCTGGCAAAGAGCCTATCCACTCTTCAAGGGAGGCCTGAGTGCCTGGTAGGCAACACACTGTGCAAGATTCTCAGTCTCTGGAGCAAACCTACTTTCAATCCCCCTAATGATTGAGTCCCCAACTATCACTTACCTCTCTCTTTATGGGTCCTGGTTGTAAGGTGGCCCGTTGGAGCTCCACATCCCTGCCTATTGCCTTAGAATTTTCAAAGACACTGTTCAACTCTACTGACACTTCCAATTCTAGGGTTGATGCCAGAAGACAGTGTGCACTCTTTACCTTGTGCCTTGTGACAGTGAAACACCTAGCTCCTAGCACCTGTCTGGTCTGGAATCTCCTCCCGTGTCACCTTAGTGGAGTTAACACTATCTCTCTAAAGGAAACTTGGGCCAGGTCTGCCTATTCTCTACTATAACACAGGCCAGCCAACTTCCTCTCCAGTTCAGCAACCCTGAGCTCATAAGAAGACTGGCTCCTCCGAGCCATCCTCCAAAATGTCCAACATCCAACAGTACTTGCATTGCACTGGCGTTATTATTAAATTTTTACCTGGGATTACTAAAACTGTCTTAACTTTTTTTTTTATTAAAATAAATTGATTTAACTTGTATGGTAAAACTAAAAAAAATGAAGCAAAGAAATTATAGAACTGCTACAGTTATTTTATACCTTCTGGCCCCTTAAACTCCTGTAATCCTTTCCCTCTCTTCTGCCTGCTATCTCTTCCTGTTTGAGGTTAACCTTACTTTTCTCTATCTGTTCAACTAACTTTGTTCTCCTCTTACTCCAAACTTAAAAGCTCACCACTCACACTGTTCGAACTTCATTGTATTAATGAACCCTTATGCAGTGGCCCTCTTAACTGCTCCACTTTTCTTACTGCTAAGAACTATTCAACCTAGAAAAAGCTGCTTACTGAATATGCACTGCTAGTTAATTTTGTACGGTCTTATCTTCTCCTGCAGCCCTTTGTGCCTGATCGGCCTAATTCTGGATGCCTGCCTACAGAGCTTGGATCACTTTTTGCTTTGCAGTCAGCTACAGTTGTCCCAAACACCCCCCCCCCCCCCCCCCCCCCCCCCCCCCCCAGAGCAATAAAAGGAATCCTGTTACTGTTATTTATTAACTATTTGTTGGTTATTTGTTTACTTATTTATTTACAGATGCTGGTATCAGCTACTCCTGTTTTTTGCCATGCCTTGCTGCCACTAGTTCGAATATAAATACAAGAGCAAGTACACGTGGCAAGTAACTTTTTCAAATGCACCGCCAAATACTTGGCTGTTTTTATCCATGTGCAGTCAAACAATAAAAAGCAAAAAAACCCTTCTAAAGGGAAAAAAGCTTTAAACATTTCCGCATAGTTCCTTAACGGAAACCAAAACAAAAGTTTATAGGAGAAAAGCGTTTTTTTTAATTAACTCTCTCACACCTCAGAAACTCTCAGTAACTCTCCGCTGCTTCTCTCTCGTTTGCAAAGGTGACATCAGCATGTCAGTACATCTCTCCAAGTACGTCCAAGCACTACTTTCACAGTGTCAGAAGACTTCATTTACAGAAATACAGAGGTCACACTGCAAGACCACAAGTTAGCCACAAAAACAGGATGGCCAGATTACAGTTTGTGAAAAAGTACTTTAAAGAGTGTGCAGAATTCTGGAAATGGTCTTGTGGGCAGATGAGCAAAGATAAACTTGTATCAGAGTTTTGGCAATAGAAAAGTGTGGAGATGAAAAGGAACTGCCCAAAATGCAAAGCAGACCATCTCATCTATTAAACATGGTGGTGAGGTGTTATGGCTTGGGCATATCTATCTTCTACAGGTTCCGGCACACTTTTCTTCTGCTCACGACATATGCAAAATGAATTCTGAAGTGTATAGAAACATCTTATCTGCTCAAGTTCCAGTAAATACCTCCAAAATTAACTTTTACCACACTTTATCCCCCAACAAGATAAAGATCCAAACTTGCAGCTAAGGCAACATAGGGGTTTTTCAAAGCCAAAAGTTTGGAAAATTATCGAATGGCCAAGTGAGTCACCTGAATTAAATTCAATTTAGCATGTCTTCCATATGCTAAACAGATAATGTTAAGAGGACCCGCCCCCAAAACAAATAGTACCTGAAGGTGGCTGCATGAGAGGCTTGGCAGATCATCATCAGAGAAGATCCTCAACAACTGGTGATGTCTATGAATTGTAGACTTAAAGCAGTCATTGCATGCAAGAGATATGCGACAAAGTTCTAAATATGATGCTCTAAGATACCAGCCATTGTTATGTCCCAAACATAATGGTGCCCTAAAATGGGGTGACCATGTATAAAAGTGTTGTAATGTCTACATGGTGTGACCGAAATGTGTGCAAATACCCTTATATTAAAGTCTGCAATGTGCACTTTAATCACAACTGAATTATTTGATAATAATAATTTTAAACTGTGGAGCAGAGGGGTAAATCAAGGAAAAATATGTCTTTGTATCAAACGCTTCTGTAAAATGATTTTTTGTCTCCTTCTATGAAAAGGTGACAAACCCTGGTAATCACAGAATGTTTATTTAAGTAAATAGTACTATTGTGTTAGCGATCTGTGAAGTAAGATTTAGAAGGGGTAGGATGTATTTCGCATATAGGCTGACAATAGCACTAAACTATACAATATTGTTTACTCTCACGTTTCAATATGTTTAAATTAGGTACTCCACTAAGGAGTATTCCTTGGACAGTAAGGTGGGACTCATTGTGCAGATGGTTGTCAAAATTTCGCTAAACAGGCTTTTTCACACTGCTGTATTATCAGGTACAAATAGTTAGCTTATTTAAATCCAATTCAGGATCCCTCAGAAAGTGAAGGCCATTCAAAGAACATTATCCCTAAGCAGTAAACAACCATGGAGGTCCATCATAGGATTCATTCAAACATTCACCTACACTCACAATAAGCCAATTTTTGGAATTGTGAGTTCAATTAACATGTCTTTGAATTTTTTTTTTTTTTTTTTGCATTTATATAGCGCTTTTCTCACTACTCAAAGCGCTCAGCAATTGCAGGTTAAGGGCCTTGCTTAAGGGCCCAACAGAGCAGAGTCCCTATTGGCATTTACGGGATTCGAATCGGCAACCTTCCGATTGCCAGTGCAGATCTCTAGCCTCAGAGCCACCACTCCGCCCAATGTGAAAGTAAATCCAATGCACTTATGGGGAGAATATGCATTTTCCATCCAGACAGTCTTTATATTGCATACTCTTCCACAATTCATGGACTTGACCATCACACCTCGCTTTCTATAAGAAATCAGGATACATTTCCTAATAAACAGTAAATACAACACCTACTATTGTTATTAATTATATGTTACAATTATAGGCTAAAGTTTATGTAAAAAGCAATAAATAAAAAATGTTAACTATTCCATTTTAGCTGTCTATCGAGTCTCACTATAGGCTCTTGGCATTGTATACCACAGTTTGCTAATCAGTGACATTGACACTGGACCATACCATAAAGGTCTGACAGTGGATCAATTGCCTTTACTCCCATTCCTCTCTTACTCTCTTGGATTGGGAGAGGTTGCTTCATATCATTGCAAATGACAACAAATGCTACCACAGGCCACTGGGAACATAAAAAATGAAATATATTTTGCAGTAGACAATTAAAAAGGTTACAATAAATATTACAAAAGCAATCTTAGAATTCTCAGCAGCAAGTTGACCAAATATGCTATTTTAAAATAATGAGCATCTAGCCTTAATATAAATGCTAAGAGCAATGAGTCCTTTTGAAAGTGGTAGACACTGTAGGTAATTTCAAAGTTTATGGAACTATAGCTAAAGGCTCTGCATCTGCATTACTTATGTTTAACCTGAGACTTGTTTGATCACAGTGCATGCTTTGGGATATGGGGACTAAGCCTCTTACTCTAACAAAAGGACAGAAACATATACGTGGGAAATGTTTTTTTTTATCCTGTTAATAATGTGATAAACAAAGACATAAAAGGAGATTGTATTGGTGATGTCAGGCTAACTCTAATTGATTGATATTCGTTGATACAGGGCCAGTTTCAAATTAACAACAAGCGAGGAGAAAGAAATCTCTGTTGCATGGTATCCTCAGTAAGGTCCACCAGCTAACTGCAACCTCTTAACAGGAAAAAAAAAAAAAAAACTTGTTCAGTTAAGCATCAGAGAGGGAGGAAATGGTTGAGTTTTGTTCTAAAGATATATTAAAAAGTTTATTTTAAACAGACATTTGGCTTACTTAGAAGATTAGTGAGTGTGCCTATTAATTTAATTTGTTAATAGTTTTTCACATTAAATCAACACCCAGGCTTGGTCATGGAAAGAAGAATGTTTTTTAAAGAAGTCAAAATTTACTTTTAACTGTAAACATATATATACTTTTTATACTTATTGATATTTGATTTACTTGTTATATGTGATCTCTAATTAAAAGAATCCATTCTGAGTTAATTTCATTGCACAACAAAGTTTTTGCTTCTTGAACACTGTTGGGTGTTTCTTATAGATTTTTGGGTGCTGATCACAAATATCACATCAAAATTTACCTATCATGAATGCAGGGGTATCCAAACTTTTTTCAAAGAGAGTCAGATTTGACAATGAGAAAGTGCCCAAGGACCAACAGCCCCTGATGACATTATTTTAAACAATAAAAGATGCATATGAATATTCTGTTATTTAATGTTGTCATTGTCACATAGCAAAAGAAAAAATATGCAAATGTAAGCATTTAGATATACAGATCACAGCATGTGAATTTCCCATTGGGATTAATAAAGTATCTATCTATCTATCTATCTATCTACAAGTTATCTGAATTTCTAGCAGAAATTGAAAACATTCAGAAACTCTGTAAAATACAGCTATGTCCAATTCTGATAACAGACCAACAGGTAAGCTATTGACACTAATGTGAAGGGTGAAACCGAGATCTGGATTTCAGTACACAGGCCAGGTCTGGTTTGAGAGCAGTAGTAGACATGCGTAAAATATCACATACTGTAGGTGGGAGTCACTAAGTCTTGATATCAAGCAGTTCTTGTTTAATTTCAGAACAGAGAAAGTCTGCTTACACAAATATGTAGAGCCAAACAAGCTCAACATTTTCTTTGCAAATGTTTGCATTTCTGGAAACTTGCCTTTATCCAGCTGGCGGTAAAAAGGCACGAGAGGGAGCTGCTGCTGTCAGCTACTGCACTCGTCACACTGAAGCTCAATCAGCTCTAGCTGTAGGTGAGCTGGAGCCTCATCAGGGTCCACGCTGAAGGGAGAAGAGAACAGCAACAAGTCCTTTTCAATTGCGGCAAAATCTCGAAAGCAGTTGTTGAACTCATTAGCAGGAGATGTGATGATTACTGCATACCTCTTTGTTTACACACCCATATTACCAACCATGACATCCCGCAAAGCTGGGAAATGTGTGATGCAGGGCTCCGTTTGTGACAAGTGTCTCTAGAACAGTTGCAGTTTCATTTTAAAGGCCTTTATGTGTGAATATAGTTGGCTCACTACTGCGTTTTGTCCTTGAAGGCTAACGTTCAGCGCATTCAGATGCGTTGTTATGTCAACCAAAAAAGCCAAGTCTGCTATCCACTCAGTATCTGACAGTTCTTGCATTGGCTGTTTCTTTTCAGCCAAGTACTGTCAAAATTCCCCGTTAAGAAAGAAAAATCGCTGCAGTGCTGATCCCCTGCTGAGCCACCTCACGTCGTTGTGATATATTACATCTCCATATTCAGCCTGGATGTCAAGCAGGAACTGCTGGAACTGGCTGGGGTATAGATCTTAAGAATGGATGAAATTAATTGCCTTTACCACTGGATTCATGACATGATCAAATCTTGGATGTTTGGTGCAAAGAACCTGCTGATGAATGATGCAATGGAGTTTAACAGCTTCGCCTCCTTCATCGCTGACTTGGTTACAGATTAACATGGACAATCCACTTCGTTCACCAGCCATGACAGGCGTACCATCTGTAATAATCCCACTAAGCTTGCTCCATGGTAGTTTCTTGTCATCAATAGCTGAACAAACATTATGGAATAAATCAGTTCCTTTTGTTTGGCCTTTTAGGCTTTTGAGGTCCAGCATCTCTTCTGTTATGTTTATGTCACCTTATGTTTATATTCCTTATACAAAACAACAGTCTTGTGGCAAATTAGGCAGACACAGTTGTTTCGGTTTTCATTGATAACCGAACCAAATATTGTAACTTCCACCTTGCCTGGAAGCGGCGTCCTTCATTATCAAATTTCCTTTTTTTACTTGCTGTAGCCATGACAGTTGTAGGGTCACAGCAAATTTTACACAGCCATACAGTGTACCTTCAAACTGGCAGCGTACACCTGCAGAATCCTCAATGTTAAACCCTCCCAAGCCCCACAGCATTGTGCGTCCAGCGACAGCTGTGATTGGTCCATCATTCAATCTTTTTCTGTTTGAGGTTTTATGGCAGTTGGCAGACTCTGTTATAAAGTGCTGCCACCATGAGTTCAAAAGTGAAACTGTATGCTGAATTGGTATGATTTATTTATTCTGTTTGTGCATGTGGGACAAAAATAACAAATTTTGAGACAAAAGGCGCAGGCAATATAAAATCTGATCTCAGACCGTGATTGGCCCGCGGGCCGGACTTTGGACATGCCTGACGTACTGTTTCAGAGAAATCTTCAGTTTTGTCATGATTTTGTCTTATTATTTGTATCCAAACATTTTCGCTCCCGTAAGTGACTTAACAACGGTTTGTGCACACTGGGCATGTCCAGGCATGGAATCAGGCCAGGTTGGAAGCTGTTCTGTGGAAGTTGACATCCTGGGCATGTCTGGGCAGATCTGAACGAGCTTGATGCTGTCTCAGCTTGCTAGAAAGGTGGCTTGCATACACCGATCCTGCTCATTTGGTTAATATAGATTGTCTGTGTGTGTATATAGTATCAGTATAATAAAATATAGTATCTATAGCAATATAACAGTAAGTAAGCTTGCTGCTATAGACGTTTTGGTGTCGGGCAATATGTTTTGTGAATGTCGTAACAGCCGTGATACATTCTGCTATATCTGTGGCAAATATACACATGCGCCTCAGTGACATTGGATGACTGCTTTTGTGAAGAAAGCTTATCATCTGTATTTCGGCTGCAAAATTGGTGATCAAGACAAGGAATGGGCACCTCACATTTGCTGTGCGACATGTGCTGTCAGTCTGAGAGCCTGGCTCAGAGGCACTTGAAAGACGATGCCATTTGCTGTTCCGATGATATGGCGAGAACAGAAGGACCATGTGACGGACTGTTACTTCTGTTTGACTAATGTGTCTGGTTTCTCTGCCAAAAACAAGAAGTCAATTGAATATCCTAATCTGCCTTCAGCAATGACTGTTTCACATGACGACAGTCTTCCAATTCCGAAACCACCAGAGGATTGGACTTTAGACAAACCAGATGAAGAAACTGCAATGCAGGGTACTGACAGTGACATTGACCCGGATTTTGAACCGTGCTTATCAGGCGATCCACATCTGATAACACAGTTCGAATTGAACGATTTGGTCAGAGATTTGGATCTGTCAAAAGCAAAAGCTGAGTTGCTGGGTTCGAAACTGCAGGAATGGTGTTTGCTGTCACCAGGTACGAAGGTTTCTGTGTTTCAAGGCCGACATCATGATATAACCAAATTTTTTGCACAAGTCGACAGTCTTTGTTTCTGTTGTGACATTGAAGGATTGTTCTTGGCCTTGGGTTGTGATCACAACCCTGAAGAGTGGCGTCTCCTCATTGATTCGTCAATGTTAAGTATGAAAGCTGTTCTGCTATACAATGGCAACGTTTATCCTTCAGTACCTGTTGACTATGCAGCGCACATGAAAGAAACGTATGAGAATATGGAACTGTTGCTGAAGCACGTCCAGTATAGCAGGTATAACTCATGAAGAATTTCGTGAAAGTACTGAACAACGAAGGTGAAGGTTTTTGTTATTTAAGACAGATGTTCCCAAGAATAACTCACGCCAAGATCAAAGAGGGCATTTTTGTTTGCTCCCAGATCATGCATGTTATGAGTGACAAGCGGTTTGAAGATCTGTTAGTTGGGTCGGAAAAAATTGCCTGGAAGACGTTATTAACAATTTTCTGGACAATTACAGAGCCCCAAACTACATTCAGTTGGTAGACAAACTTCTCAAAGCATACAAGACAATGAAGTGCAACATGTCACTCAAGATTAATTTCCTCCACTCACACTTGGACTTCTTCCCCGCAAATCTCGGTGCTGTCTGTGACTAACACGGTGAAAGGTTTCACCAGGACATTGTTACGATGGAGAAATAATACCAGGGCAACTGGAATCCATCAATGCTTGCTGACTACTGTTTGACACTGCAACGTGATGCATCAAACATTGAATGCATAAGAAAATCAGGAGCAAAACACTTTTAATTCTGTTGAATTTAATAGCTTATGCAAAACATAAACGTGACTAAATATGTTATTGTCAGTAAACATATAAATGTCTATTTCTCAGAGTTCCTGTCACAATCAGCAAAAACTTTTCAGGAAGCAAGACTTTTCAAAAAAATTGTTGTGCGGTGTTTTTTATACCTAGAAATATTTTGTGTAATGTACTCTAACTGTACTGTCACTTTTCAAGGCTGCCACCAAATTAGGTTTTCTTTACAGAATGCGTGTCATCAAAGCCTTTTTGAGGCTAAAAGATAAGTGATAGCTTTTGATTTTTGCTTTTCTGTACATTGCAGCTCTGTCAGAGACTTTTCATTTTTCTGGTACTTTGCCAACAAAAGTATCAGTATATGTTTATATAAGTCATTATTTAAAAATGCTTCTTGAATCTTGCATGTAGCATGACCTTCATGTATGAACCAGATTTAATGCTGGGAAAAATCATTTTATTTACGGTACCACTTCAAAGCCACAAAATAACACCAAAAAACAGTTATGATACAATTAGTAATTTTAAACTTGGATGTATTAAAGAATTTTTTCAGCATACATTCCAAGTCCGGTATTGCCAGGAGAAGTCCCATTTGAATAAAGGTCGGATGGATTATTATGTATTGGTCAGGACAGGTCTCGCTTTCTCTTTCTCTCTCGCTTTCTCTTTCTCTCTCTCTCTCTGTTACCTGAGGCATTCTTGATGCATAAATTATTATTGTCCAGGTGCAGAAAAATCTGAAGAGTAGAAGTCCCAGGTGCTCCACTGTGTTCAAGGTGTGGAGTTGATGAGATCTCAAAATGACAATGTTTAATAACAGCATTTGTAACTTTATGATAATGTTGTTTTGGTATAATAAACGAATCATTGTTTAACTAGGTACTTCACCACCCATTTTCTAGAAATCCCTGCTGTGAAAGATACCAAAGATACAAGGTGAAAGGTTGAGGGTCCAAGGCATTGGCCCCACTTATTGGCAGTTGCAAACAAAATAAAGTGAAAAAGAAAGAACTGTCGGGACCAATGTGGAACAGTTTTCTATTGTGTGATCGAAGTTGTAACCTTTAATACGAGAGCCTCCAGGTTAACCCAGCGTCAGTGAGCATTATTAGGTATATCTGGTGGTGTTCAGTCTGAAATCTTGCTTCAGCTCCTCCCAACTCTCTCTGAAGTAGATTTATGGATACAGACAACTATACTTGTGTTAATGTCAGTTTATTTTATGAAACTAAATAATATTTATTTATTTTATATAAAATTTGGTGTTATTCTATGAAAACAGTTGGCCGACGCCTTGAGAGAATGTCACGTAAGACTGGCCTCACCGTGCACATCCAGGCTTTCTCTGACCACCAAAGAGCTTACAGAGAAGCACTAACTGCTGCCAGGAACACCCATTATGGCAGAATAATAGAAAGTGGCCAAAATAACCCAAACGTTTTGTTCTCTGTAGTTAATAAACTACTCAAACCTGCATCTTGCCCAACTACCTCTTCTACTGAAGTCTGTGAGGAATTCCTCCACTTTTTCCTTAACAAAATTAAAGATCTAAATAATTCAACATAAATAAATCTGTTTATATCTCTCCCTGTTTTCCCACTCCATCCAGCTCCTTCTCTAAGTTCTCACCAGTCACATCTGTGTTTGTTAATAACCTGCTTGGTAAAATGAGGCCAACTACTTGTGTACTGGACCCCATCCTCGGCCCACAACTTAAATCCTGCCTTCATGCCATAATCCCGACTGTTACAACAATAATAAACTCATCCCTCGACACTGGGTTTGTACCGCTCACTTTTAAAATTCCTTCTGTAACCCCAATGTCAAAAAAGTCTGGTCTTGATGCTGACAATCTTAACAATTTCCAGCCTATTTCCCACTTACCTTTCCTGTCAAAAGTTCTTGAGCGTGTTGTAGCTTCCCAACTCACCAGTTACTTAACCTCTAATAACTTGATGGAACCCTTTCTTTCTGGTTTCAGGGCGCGGCACAGCTGTGAAACTGCTCTTCTTCAGGTAACCAATGATTTGCTTATGGCAGCAGACTCTGGACAAACCAGCATATTAATTCTGTTAGACCTCAGTGCAGCTTTTGACACTGTTAGACATGACATTCTACTGTCCAGAATGGAGAACATGCTGGGTATCTCTGGCACTGCCTTCCAGTGGTTCAAGTCCTATCTGACTGATAGGCAAGAGTTTGTTAGTCTTGGCAACAGCAGATCCAGCTCGGCACCAGTCACACAAGGAGTTCCTCAGGGCTCTGTCCTCGGCCCTCTTCTCTTCAGTATTTATATGCTTCCCCTTGACCATATTATTCGTAGCTATGGACTGGGTTATCATTTTTATGCAGATGATACTCAACTCTACTTCAGTGTTAAAAGTGGAACTTCATCAGAGCTTTCTCAGCTCACAATATGCCTTAGTGAAATTAAAACCTGGATGGAGCAGAACTCTTTAAAATTAAATTACAACAAAACTGAACTCCTGCAAATTGGGACTAAAATGCAACTTAATAAAATGAGCTCTTTCCCAGTCCATCTTGGCGGTGATCTCATCAAACCTGCCTTTACTGTAAAGAATCTTGGTGTCATTTTTGATTCCTTCCTCTTATTCCGCCCACATAAATCACATTAAGAAACTTTGTTACTTTCACCTCCGTAACATATCCCATGTTCGCTCCTTCCTCTCCTTCTCTAATGCTGAGAAACTTGTCCATGCTTTTATCACATCCCGCATTGATTATTGTAATTCCCTACTGGCAGGTGCCTCTTCTAATCTTATATCACAGCTCCATCTTATTCAAAACTCAGCTGCAAGAGTCCTTACTCGAACCAGCATCAGTGAGCACATCATACCCATCCTGCTCCATCTTCACTGGCTCCCTGTGTCTTACAGAATCGAATATAAAATCCTACTAATAACCTACACGGCCTTACATAACCTCGCGCCAAACTACATCAGTGACCTTCTCCATCACTATGTGCCTGCTTGCCCACTTAAAGGTCCTCTAATTCTGGCAATCTTGTTGTGCCCCACACTAATCTACACTCCATGGGTGACAAGGCCTTCAGCTGTATAGCGCCCAGACTCAATGACCTACCGAAATTAATTAGATCAGCTGACTCCATGAATTCTTTTAAAAAACAACTCAAAACTCATCTGTTCAGGAAGGCTTTTAGCTCTACTTGACTTTATTACCCTTCTCTCAGTTTACCTCTCTGTCAAGATGCTCATGTAACTTGTATATGTGTGTGTGTGCTAGACCATCAATTAAATTGTCTGTTAGGCTTTCTTTCTCTGAATTCACTGTCATAATCTTCTTTATTTATTTATCTGGTTTGTACAATGCTATATACTGTATACGCTGCCGTTCTATCTTAAACTCTGTGAAGTACCTTGAGCATGGGAAAGGCGCTATATAAATAAAATGTATTATTGTTATTATTTTGAATGTCCAGATTTGGAATTAGAATATACACAATACTAGCACAATGGTGCTGGTGTACATGTGCAGTGAGATTTTCAAGTTTTTCTTTTAACTAGAATAGCAGCTTTGGAACTGAAAACAAATTTCAAAGTGGCACTGTCCTGTATTGACATATGATCAGATAAAAAATGAAAGTGATTAATCACAAAAGCAGCATAAGCACATTCATATTCTTTTTGTTTGGTACATATATTTTGGAATAGAGTAACATATTTGTTACACAATTACTAAAAGCATATCTACTTGTGTGTGTTTTTTTTTTTTTTTAAAGGCTATCCTTCTTAGTCTACATGCCACTACTGTCGTGAAATTTCCACAGAGGAGAGACTGACAGTTCTTTTTGCCACATATCATTCATATTTGCTTTTTCCATATGGTCTATGACAATTTTGTGCATCAGTTCTTATTGTTGCCAACTTCTCTAATATTGTAAGTATCGCCTCTCAATGCTGCAGCCCTTGTATTTTGCTCGTGCCACTCATTTTGTACCACTTGCATTTCAAGATGACCGTACCTTGCCATTTCATTTCTTAAATGGTGTAATTTGCTTTTTTTTCACAATTGTAATATATTATGTTTTAAGTGCCTTGGTTGTTAGGTCACAAGATCTAAGTAGTCACCAAAACTCCTGGGCCAGAGTAATGTATAGAAACTTTGAAGAATTAGAGGAGGTATATTGAAACTGGGAGCAGATACAGAGAGTAACCCATTTATTGTGCTACTCATGAATGGAACTTTTTGTTAGGTGACACACAAACTGTCTGAGGATCACTTGAGTAAATTAAAAAAAAAAAAAATAGGTGATAAATTAAGGCAGGTACCTGGTCTTTGAAAAATAAGGGGTCAAACCAATGGGGTGAAAATAAACCAAGCAACCAGGATTCAAAAGGACAAGGCATTGGTCAATAGTCAAAGGCAAAATGAAATCAAAACTAAAAATACAATCCTACTGCTAGTGCATATTTGGTAATAAGATAACTACACCTAGAGAATTTTCAGACTTTGAATATCCACTGAGGGAGAATGCAGTGTGTGAAAAATCACCATTTTTTGCATCACTTCCATGACATTACTAGCGCAGCAGTCTCAATCGACGCTTTTAGACAGCATTTTCAAATTAAATGAAAATGAAACCTTAACCGTGCAAATGGAATCCTTATACATTAAAACACACAAAAACATGAATAAAAGTGCTTAATATTACACTTATGATAGGGTAATTGTTGCCTATCCTCTGTAATTATAAGAAGATTTTATATACTGTAGTAATATTTGTTAATATTGTTTTGTTAAATTGCTAAATTGGGCTATTGTTTCCTGTAGCTTTAAAGGCATTATGTACAGTATTGTAGAATTTGGAAAAGGTGACTTCTGTGTATAAATTTTAACCTTGAAAAACTTTAAACTTTTTGAACTTTTTTTCACTTAAATTATTTTATTCTACAATAGTTTAAGCTGATATGCAATGTACAGCATGTTTATCTGAGAAGGGAGCTTCACATGCTGCTGAAAGTGAAGAAATATGAAAGGCCAAAGTTAAAATGATAGTTCTGTGCTTTTTTCAGTCTGGTTTCATTTTTCTTTTGTTTTAATAAATACATTAAAGGATATGTATGTGTTTTATTTAAAGGGGTAAGGAGTATGAAACGTCTCAGGACGCGGGAAATCAAATACCAGACTCTCCATATAAGGCCAAGTGAGTATTTCTGTTGTATATTGCCCTTTTCTCAGAAATATATTTGTATACTTAGATGTGTTGCATATTGGGTGACTTTCCCCTGTTTGAAAGAATGGCTGAGTGTGTCATGTTTGCTTAACTCTAAAGATACATTTAAACTATTTTCTATTCCTCATTTTCTGAGATAAAATAAATTTGATACACCAGCAAGTGTATGTTCAAAAAGTTGTATGAGGCTGAAATTGTTTATCCTGATTATGCAGTGAATTGAAGAAATACAAGTGCATGAGACAGAAGAACAGCTTTGTGGGGTTATTTTGTTGTTGGTAAATAGAATATTAAATTAAATTATTTTAAGAATGGGGAAATGATTAAATATGATAATAAACACTGACACAATACTGCAAAGTAAATGTAATATTTACATTAAAAGTCAAAATTCCTAATCGGCATCTTGGCAGGATGTTCTACGATACGTGAACCTGTTTATTTGAAGGGTTTTTTTTTATACACTTTTTTAACAGCCATACCGTACTGTATCAGTTATAGCAGAAGCAATAATTATAAATTCAGGAAAAATGTTTACTTTGTCTTAACTTTTTTAGATTGTTTTACAATTTATTTTACATTTGTATGGTACTTAAGGCAGTGTTGTCCCCTGATTTGATGTCCAACTGAGGTCTGTGAATGTTCTTCCTTCATTTGGATTAGTTTTCCTCAGTGGTCTGCAGCTAATAGTATTAGTGACGTTAAGCTGGCTAAATATTGGAGCATGTATGCATAAGTGCACGAGTTTCCTTATCATCATAGCTTACAACAAAATCTCCAGATGAGCCCAGGACATACACAAACTTGTTTGAGTCATAAACTACAACCAGTGCTGAATTCCTGCCAGCAAAACATTTTCTTTCACTCACCTTCCAACAATAATATATATGTAAAAATACCAATTTCCCTAAAAAAAAATCTACTATTAAGGTGTTACTATAATAATATTAACAAATTTATTTCATAAATCATACACTCTATAAAGCAGTTTCTCACATATCTTTTATAGACATTTTACAGGGTTATTTCTGCAGATTCCAGTTCCCTGGGTTCAAATCTAACACCCAGTTATAATCTTGTGAAATTTGCACATTCTCCCTGCATACACAAAGGCTTTTCTCAAAGATGTGCTTCTCAGGTTGATTGACAGTTCAAAATTTGTCCAGTGAGTGTGGTTGTGTATGTGGTTGGACCTTGTGATGGACTCGCACTCTAATCAGATCTGCTTTCTGCAGGCATGTTTTTCTTTTTTTTCTTTTCCTGTAACCACCATTAGAGTTTTTTTTTTTCTACCTCATGCCATATTTGTGTCCTTCCTTCCTAGCTAAGCAACAAGCTGTATATGAGATATCTACCATTTGAGAACCTGAGAACTATAAATAAAAGTGCAACAATTGAATCAATGTTGCAAATTATAACAATCCTTTTTAATGATATACACCAATGAAAATAAGTCAAAGATACATGGTGATCTAGTTTGGCATAGCTAGCTAATAGTTTATTACTATTCTCAATTTTATAAATGATAGCCTAAGTTATAGCTGGACTAATGTATGCTAATATGAATATGGTGGTGAATTCTTTTGATGTCACAGCGCAAGTTGTAATCCTAAAAAGTACTGGTCATACATTATTATATACTCTATCCCAGTATTTTTCTTATTTGATGTATAGAGAGCCTAAATGTGTACACTTTTAAATGTAAAACTACACTGATCAATATAGTCTCAAAAAATGAAGTTTTACTCATGTAAAGCTATAAATCTCACAAAAGAAGTAGAAATCTAAATAGTTTCTTAGGTACAATAGATCTTAACAGAAACATTTATTGATAAACTGATGTAAAATACCAAACTTTGTTATTATAGTTCGTAAACTACTGTATATTGTCAAAGATGACTCTTATTTCTTGATATCTATTAGCTTTTTGCAAATAAACACTAAATTAAAAAGCAACAGTTATTCTTAAAAGCATTTTTCCTCAAAATGCAATTAATAGCACCTTTAGAGTAAATTGAATTTATTTATATTCCTCCTATAAGTACAGCAAATCCATGCTCACTATTCATAATTGGGCTTTCTATATACTTTCACATTATTGAAATAATTTAATATAGCATACATCTGCTGTGTTACAAATACACTCAAGTCTACAAAGTCTTAGAAAAAAAGGCTTTCACAAATTTTTTAACGCTGTGCCTTGCATGGGATATTGGCCTTTGTTTAGTCGGCCTGGTCTTGGCGTCATAGTTAGACAAAACATAGCTTCCGTAATTACTGTAAGCTGAGAACTCTTAGTTATTTATTATAAATTTCTCAATAAATGGAGGTAATTTTTAATCATGTATCACAATAGGTTTCAAAAAACATCTAGAACTAAATCCCAAGGTGTTTTGTTTTGCATCTTCTTAATGTGCCTGCAAGCTCATAAGCATTTTCAGGGTAGAGAGGTCTTGTAGTAAGTGTTAACTCTCTCACATGTTATTTAAGTCATCTATTTAGTTATTATTTTTATTAGTTGTTATTATTATTATTTATTCCATATTTGTAAATCATATTAATGATTTTTGAATATTTAAAGTTTATCTATTGTTATTGTCCTTTTATTTTCATCTCACAGCACAGTCATAGGACTTGAGCAACTAAGCATTTCACTGTGTATTGTACAGTATGTATAATTTGTAAGTGACTGATAAAATTTGACTTGTTATAGAAATATAAACATTTGCCATTGTGATAACTTTTTCAATAGTTATGATCTTCTTTTGTATTTTCTGCATTAAAACACTTTAAACAGTTTTAAATTCTGAAGTTTCAGTGTGCAATATTTCCTCTTGGCTCTGCTAATAATACACGTTATTTATTGTATGTCTCATCTCATGAAGTTCTTCATGTATGTATAGGAACATATACTGCTGATATTTTTGTGTTAATAATTAATGCCATCATTTTTACAAGTGCATATTTCAGTAAATTTCAGGTTCAAATTGTGATTTCAGAAACATCCCTCTAACATGGAGGTTTGATTCAAGTTCATTGTGTTATATTGTACTTCTTGCACAGATTGCAGAGGCTGGTTAAAGACTTGTTGAAACAGCTGCAAAGTCAAGACAGTGGTCAGTGGACAAACAACAAGGTGTCAAGCTTAGACAGAACACTAGGAGAAATCTCACGCATCTTAGAAAAACAGGTAACTTTCAATTCAGTTTTTACTTTAAGCCTGTGTAGTACAGATAGAGGGTTTATAATAAAGGCAATATATTTACCATTATTTATTAGCTTTCTCTTTCTAAATGGTACAAAATTATATTGTCTCTTACCTTATTGTACTTATGATATTGTTTTTATTCTGCTTCCCTAGTGTAATATAAATGGGAAACAATTTTGAGTTTTACTTCCACATACTGGTGACTGGATCACAAATTTGTTATCGAGTTAAGTTCAGGTTCTGATTCTATGATGTTCAAAATGCTTAAAAAGCTTGATTTTTAGCATGATGTCTGTATGTGTATGTTTGTATGTGTACAATGATAACTACTGAAAAACTGGACCTATCTTTTTTGAACAAGTTGTATCGTGTTTGTCTTATTACAGCCTCTAAGGCTATTGTATTTAGTCCAGTACTTTTTTCTATATCTTTTAAAAACAGTTTGACCTACAGTGCATCCGGAAAGTATTCACAGCTCCTCACTTTTTCCACATTTTGTTATGTTACAGCCTTATTCCAAAATGGATTAAATTCATTTTTTTCCTCAGAATTCTACACACAACACCCCATAATGACAACATGAAAAAAAGTTTACTTGAGGTTTTTGCAAATTTATTAAAAATAAAAAAACTGAGAAATCCCATGTACATAAGTATTCACAGCCTTTGCTCAATACTTTGTCGATGCAGCAATTACAGCCTCAAGTCTTTTTGAATAGGATGCCACAAGCTTGGCGCACCTATCCTTGGCCAGTTTCACCCATTCCTCTTTGCAGCACCTCTCAAGCTCCATCAGGTTGGATGGGAAGCGTCGGTGCACAGCCATTTTAAGATCTCTCCAGAGATGTTCAATCGGATTCAAGTCTGGGCTCTGGCTGGGCCACTCAAGGACATTCACAGAGTTGTCCTGAAGCCACTCCTTTGATATCTTGGCTGTGTGCTTAGGGTCATTGTCCTGCTGAAAGATGAATCGTCGCCCCAGTCTGAGGTTAAGAGCGCTCTGGAGCAGGTTATCATCCAGGATGTCTCTGTACATTGCTGCAGTCATCTTTCCCTTTATCCTGACTAGTCTCCCAGTCCCTGCCGCTGAAAAACATCCCCACAGCATGATGCTGCCACCACCATGCTTCACTGTAGGGATGGTATTGGCCTGGTGATGAGCGGTGCCTGGTTTCCTCTAAACGTGACACCTGGCATTTACACCAAAGAGTTCAATCTTTGTCTCATCAGACCAGAGAATTTTCTTTCTCATGGTCTGAGAGTCCTTCAGGTGCCTTTTGGCAAACTCCAGGCGGGCTGCCATGTGCCTTTTTACTAAGGAGTGGCTTCCATCTGGCCACTCTACCATACAGGCCTTATTGGTGGATTGCTGCAGAGATGGTTGTCCTTCTGGAAGGTTCTCCTCTCTCCACAGAGGACCTCTGGAGCTCTGACAGAGTGACAATCGGGTTCTTGGTCACCTCCCTGACTAAGGCCCTTCTCCCCCGATCGCTCAGTTTAGATGGCCGGCCAGCTCTAGGAAGAGTCCTGGTGGTTTCGAACTTCTTCCACTTACAGATGATAGAGGCCACTGTGCTCATTGGGACCTTCAAAGCAGCAGAAATTTTTCTGTAACCTTCCCCATATTTGTGCCTCGAGACAATCCTGTCTCAGAGGTCTACAGACAATTCCTTTGACTTCATGCTTGGTTTGTGCTCTGACATGAACTATCAACTGTGGGACCTTATATAGACAGGTGTGTGCCTTTCCAAATCATGTCCAATCAACTGAATTTACCACAGGTGGACTCCAATTTAGCTGCAGAAACATCTCAAGGATGATCAGGGGAAACAGGATGCACCTGAACTCAATTTTGAGCTTCATGGCAAAGGCTGTGAATACTTATGTACATGTGCTTTCTCAGTTTTTTTTTTTTTTTTAATAAATTTGCAAAAATCTCAAGTAAACTTTTTTCATGTTGTCATTATGGGGTGTTGTGTTAGAATTCTGAGGAAAAAAATTAATTTAATCCATTTTGGAATAAGGCTGTAACATAACAAAATGTGGAAAAAGTGATGCGCTGTGAATACTTTCCGGATGCACTGTATATGCAATGATAACTTCCATAGAAATTGTTTAATTTAACCAGAATTTTGTCATCTGCTCTGTTTAGACATAAGACCAGGCTTATTGATTTGCAATTTTGGACAAGTCATTATTGATATCCATAATTTATTTAAATATACATGTACCTGTTTCCTTAAGAGGCATTAGCTCTCTGGAAATGTGTTCTTTTCAATTGTGGCGTTTTAATTAACCTGAAAATAAATAATTATAAATAAAAAGGTTTTTTCCCCCTCCAGCATGCAATAAGACGGTTACAAGATTACAAGAGAAGTACAAAGAATAATTTAGCTCTTTATTGACAGGTTCACGCAGTATTACAAATGGGAAGCTTATGACAGACATATCAAGCATGTGGGTATCTTGACCTACGCAGTCTGCCGTCTTTTGTTTGCCACGCTGAAAGGATTTTTACCGGACGGAAGACATAATCTTCCACCCGGCAGCTTCAAAGTGTTGGTCGTAGGTCCATCCTTATATTCGGGTTGCTCCATGTGCAGGCTCCTTCTCTTGGATCCAAATAAGGACAGGAAAGGACTCAAACCCCACCTTCAAAAATACAGGAATAGCACAATGCCTACATACAGTTCTCATTCTCCCAACAAGGATAGTGTGCTGCCAGAAGACAGAAATATACTAGTCTGTCTTTAGGCTGACTATTCAATTCTCCAGTTGTCTTTTGGCTCTCTAGTCCTGTGCTTGACTTGGCAATTCTAAATGAAGATGCTGTGCGCCTGTGTACCATACTTGGTCTGCCTGTATGAATGAGTCCATAACAGTGGGCACAGAGAACAGTGACATTAAAAATAACAAAACCTACTATAACAGTACCCACACACTCAGACTCTCAAAGAAATTTATAAGTGAAGGTAGCTGACAGCTTGTTTGCCGTAGCCTGAGCACAAACTGAATGATGAAGAGAAAGAATTTACTATACAAATATAAACAGAGACTCAGATCTGTAAAAGGTTGGCAATGACAGAAGCATTAAGCCAACCCTGTATCAATCTGCAGCTTGTTTACTTCATTTGACACAGTGTGTTTAGTTTCAAATTAAATATGATTTAAGCTGTTTATTTAATTTAATTTTCTGTTCATTTTATTCTATATTTGTGTACATAATAAATACAGGTTAATGTACTTTGTTTTATTATATTGTACAGTACAATTGATTATATTATAAAATGTATGTTGAAAGATTTCTGTGAAATTTATATGGACCATTCCTTACTGGTTTTCATTTTTGGTAAATTCTCTGAAAGAATCACGATAATTAAAAAAAAAAAAAAGTGTGCTCTCGCTCTCTCAGGAAATGAAAATTCAGGATTTGGTGACTGCAGGGAATTGTTTTCCCATCTTAGAAAATATGAATTAAATACAGATAGAGGCAATAGCACACCCACACAGGTGATGTGCACTGGATAAAGATGTGTTGAAAGAAGGATGCGGGAGGAGGTGGTGGGAGTGGGGGGTTCTTTCAATATCCTATCTTAACAACATTCTGTCATTCGGCAAGGACTTGTGTTAAAAGTAAAAAAAAAAAAAAAAAACTTTTTCCACATTGCTTTTATAATTTTGAGCCAAATGTATGCATTACATTCTAATTTAATTAAAGTATTTAATTTGGTTTGACCTGATTTAATTTTAGTGTTCTGTATTTTAAAAATATAGTATGTATGTTGCAGATTTAAGTGTTAAAAGTGCTAAAATATGAAAGGTAGAAAGTATCTTTGAAGAAGCTGATAACATCTGGCCCTGGGGAGAGTAACTCAATCCAGCTCAGACTCACTGATAAGTTGTCTTTTTAAAGCCACTGACAAAAATACCAAGTCTGCAGGTTTAATTAGTGACATGCATTGATTTATTTTTTAAAAATCATTCCTGTTTTACTCTGAACCTAACAGGAATATGCAGCCCTTTATGAAGTGTACTTTGAGTTTACAGAAGTAATGACAGCAATTTTAAAAACAAGGATACATCTGATTATGTAATTCTTTGATTTTAGCTCCTGTTTCATTTTTTGGATATCACAAATACACATTCTTACTCACAAATATCCATTAATTTAATCAATTAAAAATAAAAAAAGAATATCCAAAATGCTGAATATTGGAAAATGTGTAGCATCATAAGTACTCATTCACTGCCACATCTGGTATAGAAAGTGTTACAACTTAAAACACAGCGCATAAAAATGAACAAAAAGTATGCATTTGCCAGTCCCATTGTGAAGACCCTCCTGTGCCTGTCTAGTATGGTTTTAATATTGTAAATGTGCTTTATATTAACTGCTTTATGTTACGCTGGCAGTGGTGATGGATTCTGGTCTTATACCGTGTATCAATTTAGTTTCTAGATTAGTGAATTGTCATGGAGTTTTGGATTATATATCATAGTATTATGATTAGGATCCACTCTTATATATTCCTTATATGCAATTTATACTAAACATCAGGCATAGCGTGTTTTACTCATGTAATTTGACATTAGCCTATGTCAGACTTGTCAATTGTAGTTGGTGATCTCATCAGTGGACCATGTCAGTGTACAAAACTGAAGTCACTGACTATGTCAAATATATTGACTTCTTGCCGACTTTGCAGCACAGTCATGCTCGCCCCTTTTTATGACAGCCAATATCATGCTACTACTCTTATATATTCCTTATGGGCAATTTATACAAAACATCAGGCAGTGCCTGTCTTAAGCTGATGTCATACTATGTAGGTATGACAGACTTGCCAACAGTGTTTGCTCATCTAGTCACTGGACCATGTCAGTGTACACGAGTTGTCAAATTTAGCATCAGCTTGCTGTCTGTCACACACAAAAATGAGTCCAACCCAACATGTTAAGACCTGGGGTGAGTTGTGGATTAGTTGAAGTGAGTCACTGAGTATGTCACACTAGGTCACTGGTAGTCATGGGAGTGCCCCTGACTCACTAAGATTATGTAAATGAAGGCTACGATTGAAAATTGTGGAAAAGTCGTCTAATTCAGGATCACTGTTGGGGAATGGTAGTACTGACAGCACTAGGCACACACCCACAATCACACAGTAATGGTTAAATGTATTTTCATATTTCATATTATAACATCATACTGTGCAACAAATTCTACCCCATATATTTTTTTTCAAATTTTTCTTGGTTTAATCAATGATAATACCATAATTTCTAATAAGGTAATTGTTATGCTATTACTTTTTTGGTTGCATATAATAAAGCACTATTTGGTAGAAATTTGGAAAATCAGATTTAATTAAAGCAGTCAGAATGTGTCTTTAGTAAGCTAATAATACATTTTACTTTATATTGCTAGGGTTGTTTTCACACAAAATGAGGTGCTATCATAGCAGACAAAACCCCACAATAATGGCCAGGAGACCAATGTTCTGCGTGAAAAAATAAAAGATTTATCTTTTAAAAATAAGTACAGCAAAGAAATATACAAAAACAAGAACACAAGGTGCAAAATAAATCAAACTACACTTGGTGTCCCTCTGGATATCTATTCTGTTTCTCTTCTCGGTATCGTCTAATGCCAAGTTGTTTGCCTGCCTATGGAAAAGTAATGTCAGGTAAAAGTTGCACTGGAATCATCAGGTAGAAGGGTCCTTTCATCAGACTGGTCAGCCCAGCACTGACTCAGCTATAGAATCGCAAGTAGGGGGGAGGTGGATTCTTGGCCATGGTCTCCAGGACTCTGACTGAGTCTGGCTTGTCTGACTCCTTTTCTACAATCTGGCTGTGGTTCTACAATTAACTGATGGACAGATATTGGTGGTTTTCATTTATGTTAATTAGTTTCTACTTTGTTTTTGATGTATTTAGTCAAATCTGTACCCTTATATGAGATAGTTCTGTATCTAATGAGTGGTACAGTATAATCTATTCTTACATTTTTCCTTGAGAGTTGTCGTGGTGCTCTGCACCTGCACTTGATAAGGAACTCTGTGCAAGAACGAAGTAGTTTGTGCTGTTGTGTCATATTTCTGAGGTGTCCAGGATAGATTGGCCATCTAGCTCTGTGAAGAGGATTACTTACGTTTTGTTTTTTTTTTTGTGTGTGTTGTATTTACCCAATTTTTGACACCCATTGCACAACCAACCTACCTGGAAGGGAGTCTGTCTCTGAATTACCTTTCCCAAGATGTCTTGCATTTTTATTTTCCTTACAAGGGTTTTTTGGGGGGGAGTCTTAATAGGGAGTCAAGGCTAGGGGACTGTCAAAAACAGGGCCTGTAAAAGCCCATTGAGACATTCCTTGTGTGATTTTAGGCTATACAGGAAACTTTGTTGTTGGTGTTGGGCCTACCTACATAGGCCCTGAATCCCTTGTCTCTGGTAGGATAGCTCACCTACAATCACTCTCCAGATCATTAGCTTCTCATCCTCCAGCTAATTGAGTGTTTATCTTTCTAATTCTGCACACATTAATCTCAAGGTCTGAGGTGGCTTTATATCACCTTTCAGGGTGACTTCCTTTCCTGCTCTTACTTCCTTCTGGATCAGAGGCAAACCTACATTTACACCACCCAACACATCCTGGTGTGCCTGCGCTCCTAAATGTCTAATTGTCCATAAAACAGCCAGGTCTTCAAGCTGAACCTCAGCTTCTTGTACTTGATAAGCAACATCATGGTTTCATACGGATGCTTTTTGGAACGTTGTGCCTCTGGCAGCCAGGAGGTATTGCTACTTCTTTCTTTGCCTTCATGAACTCCATTCTCTGCTTATATTTGTGCACCTTCAGTCACAGAGAATGCCTACAGCCATGAACGCTGTACAGTACTCCGCAATTGATGTCTTAGTTGTGCTGGCATAGCAACTAACTTGTTGCACGTGTGTGAGTCACCTTTGACTTGTTAGAGCTTTGAGTGACCTCACCCCTGCTTTGTTACCCAACATTCTGCTTACTAATCCAGTCTCTTTTTTTCGTAACCTTTAAACAAAATAACATTAATTCCATAGAAGAGGCACAGATGAAAATCAGTTTGCCCTCTGGATAAATATTACCTGTAGTGTATTTATCAGTCACACTTAACCATTATTTGTTTCAAGTTAAGCTGATGCTAATGAAATATTTTTCTCTTCTGAAAATTAAGCACAGAGTCTTGTCCTCTTATAGTAGTATCCATCTTCATTTATGCTGTGGTAAAATTCACAAGTACATAACACTGGACAAATTATTTTTTCAATAGTTTTGTTTCTTAAACAATGTTTGGGGATTATGATATACCGCTTCAAGCTGAATACAAATATAAAATCAGATTTGACTGTATCATGTAAGAAATTTGGAGAAACACAAAACCAATATTTACTGAATCTAGCGAGTTTAATTGCTTAATGAAGCTGACATGTTGCTCTTGTTCAGTTCAGCTAATTGCTAATTTTCATTTCTACTCCACATTTGATGCTTCTCATTTGAGTGTTCCACTATAGTTGGCTAGCTTTAATGGATTCCACTTTCCGCTTTTCCATTGTTACAATGTCCTGGTGAAACCTTTCACCATATTCACCACTGCCTGGTCAAAAATGAGCTAAGAAGTCTAAGTTTGAATGTATAAAATGAACCTTTAGTGACGTTTTGCACTTCATAGTTCTGTATACTTATTGCCAACCAGCGTAGTTTAGTGCCTTTTTGTTACCAAGAAAATTCTCAACAACATTGTTGAATGCCTTCCATGAAATTTCCTCAGGCCCCAATGGTAGATCTTTGAACAACTTGTTATTGATGATGTATGTGATTTGTGGTTCAACAAAAAAGGTCTTATTTATGGAGGAGTTGTTTATGCAAACATCTTGCTCAAGTACTGAAATCCTTCACCTTCCTTTTTTTGCATCACTTTTACAAACTTTTTCATCAGTTCCAAATTTCACAATGAAAAGCAGCAAAAATATCTTTGTTGGGTTCACAAGTGGTTTATCTGCCACACTTCTCTGCCCTTAAACTAAATGCTTATAAAGAAGCCAGTTCGTTTTAATGTAATTTTACATGTCCCATTTGCAAATTAAACAACAGTACTTAGATTAGATTAGATTATTTATTTATAAAAACACATTTAAAACAAAAGAGGTTGCACCAAAGTACAGTACAAAGAAGCAATAAAATAACCACAATGCAAACAATCATGCAGATTAATAAAACAACCAATTATAACATCCACCGCAATCCCATTATGCATAGTGAAAGGTGGAAGAAAACAAGTAGGTTTTAAGCCGATTTTAAAAACCTCGATAGAGGGTGAAGACCTGATGTGAAAAGGCAGGTCATTCCAAAGCCTAGGAGCAATAACTGAGAAAGATCGATCTCCCCTAGACTTTATCCAAGATCTTGGAACTACAAGGAGTAGTTGTCTAGATGACCTTAATGCTCTTGGTGCCACGTAGGCATGAAGGAGGTCACAGACGTATTTTGGAGCAAGACCATGCAAGGCTTTAAAAACAAACAACAAGATTTTAAAATCAATGTTACACCTCACCAGTAGCCAGTGGAGAGAGGCTAAAATGGTGGAGATATGGTCCTTTTTTCTTGAAACAATGAAGAATTTAGCTGCAGTGTTTTGAACCAGCTGAAGGCACGACAGAGCACATTTTGGCCGTCCCACATATAAGGAGTTACAATAATCTAACTGAGATGTAATAAAGACATGAATTACTGTTTCCAAGTCCTTCTGTGAAAGAAAGGATTTTAGTTTAGAAATTTGCCTCAGTTGGTAAAAACTGGACTTTATGACCATGGAGATTTTGTTTTTTTTTTCAAAACTTAGTGATGACTCAAAGATGATACCTCGGTTTCTAACATCATTATGAATCACTGCTGCCAAGGAAGCCTAACATAGTGCCTATTTCAACTGTAGATGTGGTAGGACTAAAACTAATATTTTTGTTTAATAGTAAGAAATGTTGTGCCATCCAATATTTAATATCCTCAAAGCATTTCAACAGCTTTTTGCAGATGAAGTGATGTCAGAACTAACTTTGAGGTACAGCTGCGTATCATCAGCATAACAATGATACGCAACCTCACGTTTGTAAAAGATGGCCCAGTAGGGGAGTAGATAAAGGGAAAAGAGAAGGGGAGCCAGGATAGGGATGCCTTGTGTGAGAGGAGCTGGCTGAGAGAAATTCCCATCTATGTTAACAGACATAGATCTACCTTTAAGGTAGGACTCAAACCATTTCAATGCACAGCCTTGAATGCCTACTTCATCCTCAAACCGTTTTAACAGAACCCCATGGTCCACTGTGTCAAATGCCGCACTGAGATCCAATAAGACTAAGAATGCAGAAGTCCAAAGTTAATAAAATATCATTTGTCACCTTCAGCAAAGCCGATTCAGTACTATGAAGTTTTTTAAAACCTGACTGAAACACATCACATACATTGTTATCCTTCAAATATGAAAGAAACTGCAAAGAAACCACTTTCTCCATAATTTTGGACAGAAATTGGAGCTTAGAAATAGGCCTATAGTTTGAAAGAGCTTTAGAATTAAGTGTGGACTTCTTCAGCAAAGGCTGAACAATTGCATGTTTAAAGTTGTCTGGCATTATACCAGATTTTAGACAATATAATAGCCAAAACAATTGGACTAAAAGCTCTGAAAGTATCTTTAAAAAGGCGTGAGGGTAAGATATCTAGCGGATAATTGGAAGGTTTCATATGCAGTATTATATCAGCTAGCTGAAAAGAAGAGAAAATAGGTTGGAAGGAAGTAAACTGGCTGTGCACTGGCCTTAGAGGGGCTGGTGTCATCCCACAGAGATCAACAGCTGGAAGAGTAATGCTGGAACGAGTGGCTTGGATTTTGTTCATAAAATAATTAAGGAAAAAGCTCACAGGTCTCAGGCGTACTCTCAGGGAAGCTGCTGACAGGTGTGTTTAAGAGAGTGTTTATGGTGCTAAACAGCACCCTAGGTCGTGAGGCAGCATTAGCAATTAGACAAGATAAAAAATTAGATTTTGATGCTTGCACAGCCTCTTGATAGGACTTTTAGCGAGTTCTGAGAATTTCATAAGAGACCTGCAGTTTGTTGTTTTTTCCACCTCCACTCAGTCTGCCTGCATTCCTGCCTGAGCGCATGAGTGGCATCATTTAACCAGGCCTGAAGACTGGCTTTTACTTTGGCTCACCTTAACTTTAAGGGTGCTACCGGATCCGGAGTATCCTTACAAGTGAGATTGAGAAGCTTAACCATATCAGTAATATCCGAACACTCAGAGAGGGCTTCTAACACCAAGGGTAAATGAATGTAAGAGAAGGTATCACAGAATTTCTGTGCTGCGTCAGCATTTATACTGCGCGAGAAGTGCTGTGGTTTAGTGAAATTGATGTGCGGACACAAAAACTTCATTTCAAAAACAACTGCAAAACAGAAATGCCGGTGTCAGAGATCTTCAGGTTATTTGCATAGTTAGAACGAAGTCCAATGTATGTCCTTCCTGATGTGTGGGACTTGATACCACCTGAGTAAAATTAAAAGAGTCCACAAGGCATAGAAAATGTTTACCAGGGGTTTTGTCGGACAACAAACATGAATGTTAAAATCTCTCAGAATCACCATTCTATCAGCGCATGACACCATGAAAGATAAGAACTCTGAGAATTTCTGGACAAAATCCTTATTATATCCAGGATGTCTGTAAACCAGTGCACACAGTACATGATTTGTAAGATCATTTTTAAACAGCTGAGCCTCAAAACTGGAGAAATTGTCTACAGTCAAAGTCTAAATTTAAAATGATTCTGAAAAACAGTAGCAAGCCCACCCCCTTGACCAGCGATTCCAGGTGAGCTAAAAAAAAAAAAAGGTACAATAAGGAGGGGAGAGATCATGGAGAGAAACTGAGTCGCCAGTACTTAACCAAGTCTCTGACATAATCAGTTTGCGAGACATAAAAAGTAATTTAAAATAAAAGATTTGTTGGCTACAGACCGAACATTCATTAAGGCCATCTTCACTGAGCCGTTTCAAGGTGTTTCACGGTCTTTTTGATTGTTCTTTACCATATGTGAGTGTTGAAGTGAGCGAAGGTTATCAAAGTTAACTCCTCCGCTCCTTGCACTTGATCTACAGAGAGAAAATCCAGTGGCATAATAGATGGTAGGAATTAAATTGACGGTCAGAGAACTGGAGGCCATAGTCCAGCACAGCCTTTGACGAGAACCGCAATACTTGGTATATACAAGCTGCATTTACAGTAGTAGTGCCACTAATTTTAGATTACCACATAAATTCCAGTTCTTATATTTTACCTGTATATGTATACTGACCATATGAGAGGAAATCACAAAAATAGGCAATTTCAATAAAACAGTATGTTATAGGAAAATATAACGTTGATTTTTGTGATCAGCTGGCCAAAACCCTTAAGATTCACCCAAAATTGTTTAACAAGCAAAATCTTCATTGTCCAGTTTAATTTAAAACACATTGTTAGCAAAAAATGCATAAAATACCATTTTGAGTAGTTCTGTTTGAGAACAAATACAAATACTCAATTTGTATTTTGGATATGGGAAATGTTGGAAAATTTTAAATTAATTTTGCCATATCTTGGATTATGCCACTAAGTTCCTAAACCTACTGACAGTTCGGCCTCATTGGATAAATTTTGCATTCAATTCATTGAATTTTCTAATTGGTAAGATATGTCATTTTTGGTGGCTCAGTGACATGCATGCTAAAATTAGGAAACAAGAAAAAAAATTCTGTTTACTTTATTCTGTTTTAAGACATATAACAAGAGATAATCGATTGAGCCTGCTGTCATCTTTTAAGCTCATGTAAATGTTCTTGATGAAGAAAAAACTTCTGAAGAGTTATTACGCATTGACTGTTTTGCCTCATTCCTGTTGAGCTAGCATGATGTAATGCACATTTATAGCTTTTTCCATTATTGTGCTTCTTTGTTTACTTCCAGTTTAGCTTCTGAACGCGATCTGTTACCCCGGTAACTGCTGGTGATCAGAGTGATCATTCACATAGATGTGCAATGGGTAGTAGAAGACGAATAAGATTCCTTAAAAAAAATACTACCGTATGCAAAATCTGGGCTGTAACTGGCTGTCCAGGTGGAAATGCATGTCATTTTGTGCATTGTAATATAAAGTCTACAGTACTTCTCAAACAATACTTCTGTGGACCTGGGTTCTCTTTCTTTCTAGTCATTACTCTAGGATATGTTTGGCAAAAAATTAAAATGCAACTTATGTTTTTTTATGGTGAAAATGTGTAGTTTTATGCACAATTTTAAAGGAACTTTCACTTAGATATTTATTATTAAATTCTGAGCAGGGTAAAATCAGCATTATCATGTATCATAAATTAAGATGGAAAATTAAGGTTTCTAGTTTATTAGATCAAGTTAATAATCTGATATACATACAGTGGAGAAAATCTAACAAGAATGATGGAGGTGCATAAAACCACCAAATCCTTAAAAGAAGCATTCATTTAACTTCGTTGTACATGATAAATTGATTTTCAAAAATATACCAATCCTGATGTGAATATCTGGATTGGCATAATAAAGAAAAGATTGACATATTTATCGTTAATATAGGAATCCATTTAATGTCATGAATTATTCAGAGAAAAAACTTGCACCCACTGCGACCCTGTGTGGACAGAGTTGAGTAGCTAGGGTCTAGGAGTGATTAGAGTCTTAGGCAGTTTCAGGTAATTCACACACACACGTATCTTCAAAAACAAATGAGTTCTTAGACTTTACCACAACATTTTATTCACTCTAGTAGTCAAGGATAGGCTTTCTTTCAGAGATGAAAAAATGCGGACAGATTAAGATGCCATTTTTAATATAGAAAGTGATGGAAGTGAGTGAACTAACAGGCTTTTTAGCGGGGTTCTTTATGTATGTTTTAGGAAAAGAAAAAAGATACGGTCCGGGTTCTGGGGTGCCAGATTGTTAAACCCATTTAATAGTTGTCAGTTCCTTTTCAAAGTGAACAATCAGGGAGACAAAGAAAAATGGGATGACTGTCAATCCACAAGACACAAGTCCTCCCAACATAGGGCTCTCTTTGATGGTAGCAGGGCCCAGAATGAACAACAACCTGTGGTTGCTGATCTTCTTATGTAGGGAATTGACCAGAAGTAATCAGACTTCCTTATGCGAAACAGGAGTAATATCAGGGTTTGCCGGCATTGTCTTCCTCTACTCATGGGGAAAAGAGAAAACAATAGTTGATAACTGTGTGTCATCCCATTCTTTCCCCAACTTTGTTTTTTATTCTTTTTTATGGAAGTTTTTACTTTTGGCTTATATTCTGTCCACTCACCACGAAACATGAGTTTTTTCTGTGTTAAGTCTTACTTTACATGGTTCTCTATATTTAGTTGCTTTTTCGTTTTTTTAACCAATGTTAAATTAACAGTGTAAATGTGAGAGAACCAGCAACTCATCATCTAAGTTTGTCCCATTTATAAGAATGTGTTCATTTATCTATTCAATGAAATATTTGGGAAGAAATTGAAGAGAAAAAACTAAGCACTAAGTATTACTAATTGTATCCAGAACAAAGATCATTTGGGTGATATTTCATGAGGCAGAATGAATACACTATCGGTAAGGGTTGGCTTCTATTTAAAAAAAAATTGGAACAAATATATACAATCACTGCAGCTCTCTAGGACTGAACTTGGGCACTCTTGCCCAAAATATTCCCCTGTGCTCCTGGCCCTTGCCTCCTGAGGAGATAGAGTGAACTATACTATACCATTCCTCACATGATGTAGCTCATGCAAACTCCTTAATGCAATTGACTCTGTGGCTCAGAAAATGTTTTGCCTTCATTTTAGCTCCCAGAATTTCAATGCCACTTCAAAATATATACGTTCATCTACATTTCATTGTGTTACCTAAAAATTCCATATTCTCTCCACACCTACTTCATGTCATTTTACTGTATTAGAATTTTATACCCTCTAGCCTATCACCACCAACCACATCTCATTTTTTTTGTTCCATTCACCTTCATGACTTCAGTTTCTCACATTTCCATGTTTTTTCTTCAATTAAATTTGCAAACCAAAAATACATTTTAAAGACTCTTTACAGGGTATTTGAAAGGTATTTTTATTAATATCAAATCAGCAAAGTGAGCAGCAGTTTCAAAAAGAGCACACGACAGGTCTGATTTGCCTATAAGTGATCTGAAGTACTTGATTATTATGCAGAATACTGTTAAAGTAGCCACCAAAACATTATCAAAATCTAACATGATGCATAAACTAAACCAGGTTTGTCTATGCAACAGTTATTTGAACTGAACTTGGGTGGCACAATGCATTTTTGTCTTATAGCTCTGTACTTGAATCCCAACCCAGCATCTGTTTGCATGGAGGTTGGACATTCTCCCCATGACTGTGTGAATTTCCTTTGTCCTTCTCACACTTTCCAAAGACATGCAGTTTAGTTTAGATTGACTGGAGAGTTGAAATTGGCCTTATTTACCCCAATTGATGTACCATGTGATAGCTTTTGTTCCATTTAGGGTTTCTTCCTGACTTGTGCCTGATGCAACAGTTATAGGCTGCTGTCTGCTGTTACCTTACACCAAAATAAACAAGCGTGGCGAATGAATGAATGAATGAATGAAACTTTAAACTTTCAGGCGTAATAATGACATTCCATATTGAGAAAATCTGAAGTAGATGCATGGAAACCAAGTGAAATGTGATCAGTTATTTTATGTTAAAGAAGCAGAAGTTATGTTTGCATGTTGTATCATATCAATTAAACCTTTTTTGTATCTTTCTGTTCTATATGGGCTGGCTTCTATACACATTTTGTTTTTAAAATGTACACAAAAACAAATATATGTGGACTTATGTTGCACTTCTAAAATGTGGTTTGTACATTGAATCATTATACTGTGATGAGGCCTGCCTTCCTAAAGCTTGCAAATTACTGTACATTTGAGATGGAATGCAGAACATTAGTCAGGCCTTAAAATTCCCTGACAGAATAATACACTGGCAGGGGCAACTAGTGCTGTGATTGCAGCGTAATAGAGCCTTCATCACAAGGGAACATGGTGTGCCTTAGCTATGTAAGGAAACACAAAGAAGGCACTCAAGAGATGGTAGTATAATGGAACAGCAGTGAGGGATGTGATTAATGAAGTAATAGTCCAGTTGTGTAACAGGTAGTAGTGGGGCGATCCATCATATTATAAAGTTTATGGTTCCCTGCTATTATGTTATAGCAAGCATGTGACCTCAAAATTGCATTGGGAGGTGGCACCCAGGATTCCAAGGAAGTCTGCATCGCCACTTTGAGTGATAGGAGGAGGGTCCAAGAGTTCAAAAAGCTGGGTACTACTCTGGGGATGTCCTGAGATATAGATCCTGTCTTAAGCTTAAAAGCACCTTCTTGCAGGCAAGAGTTAGACCAAAGTGATGATATAAGATGATGAATGAAGGCTGGTGAGGGATGGGGGGCTTAGGGGAGCAGTAATATGGGTGCTAGATACAAGTGGGCACATGCACAAGGAGCCCTGTTAGTTAGATAGGGGTGCAGGTTTTGGGTAAGTGGAGGAGCCAGGTTATAGTTTTCTTTTTGAGTTTGAAGAATTAAAAGGCCCCCCACCTATTAATTTTGTTTTTCAGGAGGCTTAATGAACAATTAAAAAGTATCCATTTTTATAATTTTCAAAAATAATGCTCTAGGTTTGTCTGTCAAATTAACCCTATCTTAGTTACTTCTTAGTGCATTCCTTTGCCCAAAGAAACATGGGAAAATGTTTTACAGTATACTTCACTGGCTTGGACACTGCCTCTTGAAGATTTTTAATCAAAGTAAACATCTGGTTCTACATAACAATCACACAGGTTTTGTGTTCTGCTTGAATGATATTTATTTAAAATGAGGTCCTCACATAATTGATAATTCTTCAGGTTTTTTATAGGGGAAAGTCAAATGAAATTTGTATTAAAACAAGCTTTATCAATCCCAACAAAAAAAAATATTATTGTCCACACAAAAAAGAGTTATTTATTCACACAAAGATTGTTGCATGCTTATCAATTTCCTTTGGTGAAACTTAAATGTATCCCAAACACATTGCATTTGCGAAGACAGAAAAGACTCTGAATGGTTGTTAGATACATACGCTATATTAGCTCCAACCCAATGCAGACTGACACCAGAGGCACAGGCAAAATAACCAAAAAGTTTTATTTTTTCTTCAGCCATGGGTCATGTCTTCCCTGTGTCCCACTGGCCCTAACACAGTCCCAAAAACACACAAAAGTAAATCACACCCCAAATCACACTCTTTTCTTCCTCCACTTCTCCCAGGGCAGCTTCGTCCTCCTCCTCCTGACTCTGACGCCCTGAGTAGTGGCTGCAGGCTCCCTTTATACTCCACCCGGAAGTGCTTCAGGTGGTAATTAACCTCAATTAGACTGCACTTCCGGGTGTAGCTGCATTGCCACCCATATGGGCTCAGGAAGCCTTGCAGCTCCCCCTGGTGGTGGCCACAGAGCCCAACCAGGATGAGTTCCGGTATTGCATGTTACTGGCCCAGATGCAACCCAGGGGGGCTGCCACTGAGTGTTCCGGGGGATGTAGTGTGCATCACATGGCTGCTCCCCCGGATCCAGTGTTGAAGGGGCATCCTGGCTGGGCATGGGTCCCGGCTTTCCGCCACAGTACACACAAACTAGAGTTCCTGTAACTGCAATATTTATGAGCCATCTTTGACACAAGCACAGATTGCAACTATATTTTACTTGTGAATAACTCAACACATGCCCAGGGTCACTGTTGAAAGGTATGAAGATGAGAGAAAGAGGAAGAGAAAGACCACCCACTATTCGAAAAGTCTAGTTTCTGAATGTGAAAAGTCTGACTTATAACCTCACACTCAAACTGCAGCACATTTACTAGCTGTAAAGTGACATTCCACATGCAAGAACCAGTTTTCATTGCCAAGGTCCAGTTAATCCAGATCTACTGCACATATCATTGTTGTCACCTATGCTCTTTAGACAGGGACATGTTTTTGTGTTTTTTTTTTTTTTTTGGCTGAGCCAAAATGAGATATGTGGTTCATCCAACCACCAGATTCTTGCCATTGAGTATATTGCTCAGGGCTGGCTTTCAGGTAAGTTTTCTTTTCTATTTGAGGGACCCATCATGGTAGTTCAGAGTTTGTTGGCTGTCCTCAGTAGTACTTTGCCAATAATAACTCTCACTGTAGCATAGGCTCTCTCAGCCAAGACCAAAAGCTGGAGCATTCAAATCCATTTACCATAGTAGATAAGTTCTATAACTAGTTTATCCATCACAAATGCTACTATGTAATGTCACCCTTATTCTTAAGCGTTACATTATTTTCTATTTGCTTAAGGTTTCTTTTTATTTCATATGTTTTCTCATATTTTGTTAAGTATCTATACACAATAGTACCTCTATTCCTTTTTGTAAAATACTATAAATTAATTTCTCTTCTACCATATGGCCCATATAAGATATGAGTTTAATTCTGAACTTTAATAAAGGAAAAAAAAGAAGTTAGATAAAAACCGTTGCCAGTCTGTGCTGATAAATACTTCTGTTTAAAGTTGCATTCTTGTAAAGCCAATTGCGAATGCAAAGTAAGACAAATAACTGAAATATTTCTAACTGGAGCACATAACTGGAATGTTTCTCATATGGGAGCAGTTATCAGCTCTATACCTTAGTCATGGAGAGACGTATTTAGTGACATTGGGTGCAGCCTTAAATAGTTAATAAGTACAGAAAAGAACAGTGTTCACTACATTTTGTATACCCCCAACTGGGAAACACTTTTGTAGCACCTTATGAGAGGAGCTATATAAAAGAAGGTGAGTCTATATAATATTCTGTGATGAACAGAGTGTTTCCTAACTTGCTTCAGCAAGACACCTTCTTATGTACAGCACCCTCTATATAATATATAGAAAAAAGATTTACCCCTCTGCTCCACAATTTAAAATTACACATTAAACAATTCAAAAGTGATTACATTGCATATTATAGACTTTAATTTAAGGATATTTGCATACATTTCAGTCACACCATATAGAAGTGACACCATTTACAGTATTATATATAGTCCCCCATTTCAGTAAGTCATTAAGTTGGGGTCAGTGGTCATCACAGGTGTATTTAATTGCTTCATTTGGAGTCTGTAGTTGCCATTGTTCAACATGCAGACAAAAGCTCTGCCTTTGAAAGTCAAAGAAGCCATTACAGGGCTGAAAACAAGAATAAAACCATTACAGACATCAGTAAAATCTTAGAATGACCTAAATCAGAAAGGGATTGGTAGGCCAAGGAAGTCCTCCACTGCTGATGATAGAAGAATCCTCACTTTGTTAAACAAAAATCCCCAAATGGGTTTTTTATCCAGGATGCCAAGCCCCATAGTAATATGCAAGGTGCCCAGTGGTATAGTCAAACTTACTCTAAGCTGTAGAATGCAGATATGTGTAGAGTACCAGCTTCACAAGATCTTCAACCACAAGAAAAAAGAGAAATGCTATACTGTACTACATCCAAGCTTTCTTAACATTAACAGCTTGAGTCCTAAATGGTTAGTTTTGATCTCCTGTTGATACCATTTTTATGTTGCAGGAACCTTACACACTTATTAAAACACTACACAGCTCTTATGCAGGCTGGATGCAATGGAAACATTTGATGGTACTGTATTTTCTCAAGCCTCTGTTTGAAAAATGTATCAGGAAGTGCTGTCAGGTTGCATTGATTTGTGTCATTAGCATTCCTGTTCGGGTAGTGCATTTCTTCTTGCACAAATGGGTGGAAAGGGTATTTAATGGTCTGGGAACTTGGGAATTCTGCACAAGCGAACCGCCACATTATGGTCTCAATTTCCACTTTGAACATGCTGGCAGACCCCCTTGAAAAACCTGTAGTTGATTATGATTTAGTCAAGAAGTGT
The DNA here is from genome assembly GCF_900747795.2 of Erpetoichthys calabaricus. NCBI lineage: Eukaryota > Metazoa > Chordata > Cladistia > Polypteriformes > Polypteridae > Erpetoichthys > Erpetoichthys calabaricus. Next base: position 54,594,438 of record NC_041410.2, on the reverse strand, counting down.
GCATTTGTGCTCAATGTTTCTGCCTAAGCTGGTGTCAAGAATTCACCTGTTACAAATAATGACATCTTCATTTTTCTGCCTCTCAATTTAAAACTTGGCTGTTAAACCAAATGATAGTTTAGGATGCTTGGAGGACATTGGCATATTAACCTTTTTGGCATTAACCCTGAGCGTACCTTGGGCTTGGAATTGTATGTAAATACAGTTAAGCCTGAGTCAGATTTAGTGTGACATGTTAGGATCTGCTTTACATTGTCAAGCCCTGAATAACTCTCTACATTATGCTGTAAACAATCATGAATATTTCTATGTGCTCTACCACTTTATAGTGACTCTATAGAAACTCCTCAGTTTTCATATGTGGGGTGGAGCCTTCTCCCAAAAACACAATGCAAAATGTAAAGCCAGTATTAGAACAAACTGAAACTGAACTGTTGCTCAAATCGAGCAATAGTGATGATAAGAATTGGTCATCAAACATTGACACGGACTGTAAAACTTACATCTGTTTATTAGATTCCACCCTATCCAAGTTTCAATGATGTTTACGTTTGATGTCAACTTCATACTACAGTGATCCCTCGCTATATCGCACTTCGACTTTCGCGGCTTCACTCCATCGCGGATTTTAAATGTAAGCATATCTAAATATATATCATGGATTTTTTGCTGGTTCGTGGATTTCTGCAGACAATGGGTCTTTTAATTTCTGGTACATGCTTCCTCAGTTGGTTTGCCCAGTTGATTTCATACAAGGGACGCTATTGGCAGATGGCTGAGAAGCTACCCAACCAGAGCACGTATTACGTATTAAATAAAACTACTCAATGATATAGGATATGCTTCCCACGCGGTGCTTCGCATACTTGAAAGACCGAACAGCACGTATTGATTTTTGATTGTTTGCTTTTCTCAGTCTCTCTCACTCTCTCTGACATTCTCTACTTCTGACTGAGGGGGTGTGAGCAGAGGGGCTGTTCGCACAATGAAGGATATGGACGCTTCTTAAAAATTCTGAAAGACTACCTTCACATTGCTCCCTTCCTTGCAGCTGCTTTGTCCGGCGGTGCTTCGCGTACTTAAAAGCCCGAACAGCCCTATTGATTTTTGATTGTTTGCTTTTCTCTCTCTCTCTGTCTCTCTGACATTCTCTGCTCCTGACGTGCACTCCTTTGAAGAGGAAGATATGTTTGCATTCTTTTAATTGTGAGACGGAACTGTCATCTCTGTCTTGTTATGGAGCACAGTTAAAACTTTTGACTAAAGGGTGTTATTTCATGTTGTGATAAGCTGCCCGGACACAGACAGACGGACACCATGTTAAAGTCCACCACACATTTATTATACATAATCACAGTCCAATAAAGTGCACAACCCAGTGCCTCAAGCACCAAACTCCCCCAAAGTCCAGGCCTCTCTCAGTCTCTGCCTGCTCTTCAGGCTGCCTCCACTCTCCTGCACACAAACCTTGTCCACTCCTCATCCAACTCCAGTCCTCCTTTGCAGGGAGGCGGCCCCTTTTATAAGTACCCGGATGGGCTCCAGGTGATCCCCGACACTCCCCTGTGTGGCGGAAGTGCCGGCGGTGTTCCCGGAAGCCCTCCGGCTGTTCCCAGTCTTTTTCCCCCAACACTTCCTGGTGTGGCGGAAGTGTTGGGGTTCCGGGTCCTTCAGGCATGGGGGCGCCCCCTGGCAGAGACCATGGGCCCCTACAGGGTTGGGCTTCCAAGCCCTGCACCCGTGGCCCTCAAAGGAACCAGGGCGGTCGCCCCCTCGTGGTCTGGAGGAGGCATGTGCCCTCCTCCTGTCTTCCTGGGCGTCCTGGCTGGGTGCCACCCCCAGCCGCGTGCCACAATGTCTAGAGGGTTCTAATAATGTTAAAAAACGTATTTAGAAGGCAGTAAACAGGATTTCTATGCTCTAACTGCGAAAATATTTGATTTTATAAATAAAGAATCCTACTTCGCGGAAATTCATTTATCGCGGTAGAGTCTGGAACGGATTAACGGTGATAAACGAGGGTTTACTTTATTACTGACAATCCTGCACCTCCTCATTGCCCATTAATGATTAATACTAGTCTAAAGATGTCTTTTGATCATAATTACCTGGACTGTTTACCATCTGTCAATGATAGTCTTGTGTAGGAAATAGTTGTTTAAATGAACTACAATGCTGAGTAGTGTCAGAAAAGTCACTGTAATCAATTTGCTTATTGTAGTCACTGGCAGCCTGTCACTGCTGACAACATGTGGGTGCTTTTCAGTCTCCTGATACTGCAGCAAATAGTGAATAAACCAGTCCATAGATGGAACTGGTCCGAAACCAGTTGTTGCAGACACCCATTTTCGGTTAAATTATAAGTCAGTGTCCTTCTTCACTCATTATTAAATACCTTCATTTCGCTAATAAAGATGACTATAATGACACCAATCACCCAGCACTGAAACTGTACAAACTAAGGGATGTTTATCAGGTGAGCATCAAAAATATGCAGAAGGTGTATGGTCCTGATTGTGAAAGTCTCATTGGTTAAAAGGGAAGGCTGTAGTACATGCAGTACATCACAGCCAAACTGGCATGATTCGGAATTCAGGTTCTACATGCTGTGTAAAGAAGGTCTGGGTAGATCTGAAATTCGAAAACCTAACAACCGAGTGAAAAAGCGAGAACAGTAAATGCGGCATTGCTACATCATCTGTGCTGTCACTGGTGGACCCTTTGCTTGACCAAAGTCACTGTACAGTGATGGACAGTTTTTATACCTCACTTGAAACTGCTTGAAATTTTACTTCAGGGGAAAACTGATTTATACAGCACTGTATGACCAAACTGCCATGATATGCCTGGTGACTTCATGTGAAGCTGAAGTGTGGTGCAGTGGCTGTGTGGCAAAATGATGAAGTGGAAGAACAAGAAAGATATCTGCCTTCTAAGTACTGTTTGCAATGCAGCAACTGTCAATGTTTGTTTTGATATGCTGTGGTCAGCTATAGTAAAACAATGAATGGTGTCAATCATGAGGTTCAGACATTAATATTCTACCCTGTCAAGCGCAAGCAGCAGAATATACAAATATTACAAAAAATTCTTTTAAGCATCTGCTTGAACACTGCCTATGTGCAGTGGTGGCTGTTTCAAAACATGTCACACGAAGCACGTATACGAAACATGCATCTGTACTGCAGTGGACACTAGACATGCCTTTCCTACTGTGATTATATTGATATTTTGGTATTAACATATTTCTGTTACACATAGTAACATTTTTTTGTTGTTGAATGAAATGTAACACTTTTGCTTGTTTTTGTGGGGGTAAACCTAACACTAAGGAGGTTAAGTTTACTTAAAAAAATTGATCGGTTTCAGTTGACTGATCAGATGTTTGTCTTCTGCCCATTTAAAATGGGGAAAAAACACCAGTTTGAAAAAGGTAACTGTTGTTGAGTAGCATTTTTACTTGAAAACTCTTGCTAATGAATTTCTAATTGAATTGCTAATGTGAATTTCCCCTTGGGATTAATAAAGTATCTGTCTGTCTGTCTGTCTGTCTGTCTGTGCACAGATGCTGTAAAGCGAAATGAAATTATGGAGTAATAAAATAACTCACAGTCACATTTACTACTGGAGCACATAACTGGAATGTTCCTCATATGGGAGCATTTATCAGCTGTGCAGCTGAGTCATGCAGAGACATCTGTAGTGACATAGGGTGTAACTGCAAATCAGTAATCAGTGGAGAAAAGAACAGTGTTCACTACATACTGTGTAACTCAAACAGAGAAATAACTTCATAGCAACTTATGAGTGGAGCAAAATTAAAGAACCTGGTTTAACTTATTATTATTCTAATATATTTGTGTGCCATAATGTCTTAATTAGTATAGAAAAGATAGGGGCAGTGTGTCACACTTAACATATTACAAATTGAGTCTTCCAAGTAACAGAGAGGTTTACTTTGTGCAGAGAGCAGCCAGTGACTGTGGCCATGAAATCTAATATGCAGACTCCTTAGCTGTGTTTACATATGGCTAAGTTTGCAACATGGTTATTAAATTATTCATTTAGCATTGTGAGCTATACAACAACTTTCATAGTAGGCACCATTACAAATGATAACAAAATGCAAAACAGAGACAGTAGTAACTGATGGCAGATTAACTAGTGTTTTAATTGTTTCATAAATCCCAGTGAAGTTTTATCATTTACTGTAGTTTAGTTAGTGGAATTATACATGAAAAGTAATATATTTATCTATTTGAAATACTTATGGATCAGTATACTTTCTGTACATCCTTATCCAGACCATCATCAACACTGTGAAAGAGTGCTTTTAAATTTGTGTGGTTTTATTTGCCTTTTCTATTGCCTAAACAGGTAATCTTTGAACTTGTTGGTTGCTGTAATTTTTTATATATTTAGTTATTTGTTAATTCATGATGTAAAATTTTATATTTTCCACTAGAGCCTTCATTCCCCTTTTGTCAGACTCCATGCATGTGTCTTGCTATCTGCCAGTGTAGTGCTGATTTGACCGGGCATTGCCCATGGGGCTGAACCCTCAGAATTTGCTTTTCAGCTTGCTTCATGTATGGATTGTTTAAGGTTAATTTTATAATTCTGTACAACTATTGTACAATAATATATCAGAAATGAGAGATTAATAAACATTCCCATTTTCTTACTTATAATCCTATTGTAAATGCTAATTCAAAGCAGCACATGTATTTTAAATGTGCCATTTATCGGATACTTCTGTGGGGAATGGTTAAAAAGTCTTCTTTTCTCCCCCACATATCCAGAATTAAATAATGACAAGGTATAAAGCTGGGACTGTAGTGAGGGTGTGTAGAATTCAGTTGCTGATCCAGCAGCCATACCACATGCACTTCCGAAGAGGTCAAGATAGATAGATAGATAGATAGATACTTCATTAATCCCAAGGGGAAATTCATATACTCCAGCAGCAGCATACTGATAAAGAACAATATTAAATTAAAGAGTGGTAACAATACAGGTATAACAGACATACAATAACTTTGTATAATATTAACGTTTACCCCCCCAGGTGGAATTGAAGAGTCGCATAGTCCGTCAGTGGAGCAGGGCAGTAACAGCAGTCTGTCACTGAAACTGCTCTTCTGTCTGGAGATGATACTGTTCAGTGGATGCAGTGGATTCTCCATGATTGACAGGAGTCTGCTCAGTGCCCGTCACTCTGCTACAGATGTCAAACTGTCCAGCTCCATGCCTACAATAAAGCCTGCCTTCCTCACCAGTTTGTCCAGGCATGAGGCGTCCCTCTTCTTTATGCTGCCTCCCCAGCACACCACCGCGTAGAAGAGGGTGCTCGCCACAACCTTCTGATAGAACATCTGCAGCATCTTATTGCAGATGTCGAAGGACGCCAGTCTTCTAAGGAAGTATAGTCGGCTCTGTCCTTTCTTACACAGAGCATCAATATTGGCAGTCCAGTCCAATTTATCATCCAGCTGCACTCCCAGGTATTTATAGGTCTGCGCCCTCTGCACACAGTCACCTCTGATGATCACGTGGTCCATGAGGGGCCTGGTCCTCCTAAAATCCACCACCAACTCCATGGTTTTGCTGGTGTTCACTTGTAGGTGGTTTGAGTCGCACCACTTAACAAAGTCCTTGATTAGGTTCCTATACTCCTCCTCCTGCCCACTCCTGATGCAGTCCACAATAGCAGTGTCTTCAGCGAACTTTTGCACGTGGCAGGACTCTGAGTTGTATTGGAAGTCCGATGTAGATAGGCTAAACAGGACTGGAGAAAGTACAGTCCCCTGCGGCGCTCCTGTGTTGCTGACCACAATTTCAGACCTGCAGTTCCCGAGACGCACATACTGAGGTCTGTCTGTAAGATAGTCCACGATACATGCTACCAGGTATGAATCTACTCCCATCTCTGTCAGCTTGTCCCTAAGGAGCAGAGGTTGGATGGTGCTGAAGGTGCTAGAGAAGTCCAGAAACATAATTCTTACAGCATCACTGCCTCTGTCCAAGTGGGAAAGGGATCGGTGTAGCATATAGATGATGGCATCCTCCGCTCCCACCTTCTCCTGGTATGCGAACTGCAGAGGGTCGAGGGCGTGGCGGACCTGTGGCCTCAGGTGGTGAAGCAGCAGCCGCTCCATGGTCTTCATCACATGTGACGTCAGAGCGATAGGCCGGGGGTCACAGGCCTTCAGAAGTCGTGGCGATACTCCATCTGGACCCACTGCTTTGCTGGCACGAAGTCTCCTCAGCTCTCTGCCTACCTGGGCTGCTGTAATTGTGGGTGGGGGGAAACTCTCTCTTATGCTGGTATCAGCAGAAGGATGGATGGAGGGTGTAGTACTCCAAGGTCATCCACCTGAAGCTAAGCACATTTGGGCATAGCCAATACCTGGATAGGAAACCATCTAGGAAAAGCTTGGGTTGCTGCTGAAAGAGGTGTTGGTGAGGCGAGCAGGGGGCACTTACCCTCTGCTCTGAATGTGGATCCTAATGCCCCAGTGCAGAGACAGTGACACTGTGCTGTAAAAATGGCACTGTCCTTCAGATGAGATGTAAAACAGAGGTTCTGACTCCCTGTGGGCATAAAAAAAATCTCTGGGCATCCTTCGTAAAGAGCAGGGTGTATCCCGATGTCCAGGCTAAATTGCTCTCCATGACCTAGTCACTCTGGCCCCCTAATATCTCCTGTCTCTAATTGGCTGTCGCATCATCTAGGTGGATGCTACACATTAGTAGGTTGTAGTGGCTCCTCCTCACTTAAGCACTAGTTAGAAAAGAGCTATGTAACTGTAAAGAATTATTATTATTATTGTTAATTTGCCTTGAAAATCCAAAGGTGGCTGCTGCGTACAAGGGGAAGGCAAATTCTTGCTTATTTTCACTCTGAAATAATGAAACATAATGCAATTGTGAGATTACACCTCAAAATACTTCAAAATCTGACTTTTACTAATAATAAAAATATTAGCTTCTAGTTATTAGGGTTCACGTTTTGTCATTACAGTACTGTATTAGGATCATCTATGTTATAAAAGCATTTTTATAAAGGTGCTTTTTCTGATTATACAGGAGACTACAGCAGATGCATGGCAAGCTTAATGAATTATGAGGTTTAAGAAGAATGAAAATGTCTCAGTACTAAAACTTAAAGCTTCCTTCACATTAAGTTTTGCAAAGCATTATCCTTCTTGGAGTGAAGTCTCATTACTTCCTATGTGTCCAGATCAATAAGGTCATGAAAGATTGATTTGAGTAGCTGTCATTGTGTTTATGAAGAGGAAAATATACAGTCATTTATAGTGGAGAGCTGTAATTCTTCTGCTAACTTGCAGGTCAAGAAATCAGTAGACACATCTCAGATGTCAGTAGGCGGTGGATAGAAAGTTGATGGTGTCAATCATTGACTGGTGGGAGGGGACAGACACAATTAATGAATTTCCCTGGAGGAGGTAGTAAAAAGAGATGCACGCCCTAGCATTTATGTGAGCTACACAGGAGTTGTCCGACATGACAAAACAAAACAAAAAAAAGAAAAAACGTCGGTTACATTGATATACATGTGCTAATATATTGCAGCCTAGTCAAAAATTGATCTGCGAGAGTAACTTCGAGTATGGGTTACCTTGCATTTCACATACAGTGACTTTTGTTTTTAATTCATTTATGTTTTTCTATTTGTATAAAATCCACTTTTCATAAATATTCATTTAGTTGAACAATTAATAACTGAGATTAATAATTTCCTAGTGCTGTCTTCCTCCATGAGTTTACTATACCCTTTTAATGGAACAGACTAATTTTCTTTTCTGGGAATCACCTTAAAAAATTGGTGTAATTATTATGATTAATAATCTGAAGGAAAAAATAAGTCATTAGTCTGCATTTGTGGAAGTGGAATCTGCTGCCTGGTCTTCCAGCTTTATTTCTCATCTCTATAACAGCTGGAGATGCAGCCTTGAGTCTGCCATCATTTGCCCTTATCACCTGTCAGCCTCATGGCCTGCTTATGAATGATCAGAGATGATAATGAGATTGTCTCCCTGAAAGATTCTTTGCTGCTTATTGGTAAGCATAGTGCAGTACTGTTGAGGTCTAATGCTTATGTGTCACTAGAGTAGAAATTGTACAAGCAAGCCAAACAAATGAATTAGTGTAGTGACGTGTTTTTTTTTTTTTCTCATTTTCTTTAAATGTGAATTTTACATTTATATGTTCTGCTTTTTCTCTCACACTTCTCATTTCCCTGACCTCTCCCAACTCTCATCGAAGTTTGTAACAGCCCTGACCTCCTGGGCCCACTCCCTTTGCAGATCCTAATGGTTTATTTTGTGTCAAAAGAAATTTTTTTTTTTTACTTTAAAATAAATTTGCAAATCTCTGTTTCACCAGCAGTGAGATCAGCTATTTACATTTCACTAAAATGTTTGTCATAGCTTTCAAATAAAAGGTAGCCTGAGACGGTGCACTGTTTATCACACGGTGAGGTACTGTCAAAAACAGTTGATCTCACTATCCCAATGTGATGCTGCTGTTTATGTGTTCAGTTACAGCCTGTCATCGAAAACTTACTATTGTGAATCACTGAAAATTCAAAAGGTGTGCTAGTATGAAAAGAAACTGTATTAAAGTTTACTTTATTAGCTTTTTTCCAATCCATCCTTTTTTAACCCATTTAATCCATATTTGGAGTTGCTGGGAGACTTTGTGTGTCTAGCAACACTGTATGCAAGGCATTAACTAACCCCAGATGGGCACACGGGGTCTTGAAGGGCACACTGGTGTTCACAACTTCAATGGCCAATTTAGCATTACTAGTTAACCAAAAATAAACATGAGCAGCTGCAGTAAATACTGCATTATTATGCTATATTTTGGAGTATTGTAATTAATTATTTAAACAATATTTAAGGGTTTTGTTTGGAGTAGCAATCTTTAATTTGAACTAGGGCCAAGCTTTCTTTGATGTTTTGCAGTTACAAATGGTGTTAATTTTGGTGTTCTACATCTCATAGGATCTATTTGCATAACAATTTGAAACAGCATTTCACCTTACTCTTTGTTGACAGAAAGAGATTATGCAAGTGCTTTGACAAGAAGTGTTTTAACTTAAACATTTGACAAAATAAATAACTGCTTATTCCCTGTGATGATAACCTTTTACTCTTAGTACAGGGAATGCCTTCTTTTTTGAAAGACTTTTGTCATTTCTTTGGCATTAGTTGCTATAGCACATACTTCTGAGATTACTTTCTTGTAGTCTTTCTTTCATAAATATTTGGACATATTTGCTAGTTTGATTTTTTCTGAAATCCTTTCTCTCCGTTTTTTCTCCTTTCTAGCTACTTTTACAGTTTTTGACTTGTGGTTGCCACTAGGTGGCACTATCTGTAGACAAACAATATAACCAGTTCTTTATTCCACCAATTCAGCTTACAGTTGCCTGCTTTGTTTTTGTTATACTTTAGTTATGTTTCCAAGAAGATGATATACTTTACTTTTCATACTTTATTTGCAACTGTCCTACTTGATTGGTATTGAGATATGCATTTCATGATTTTGTGAGTATAACATGCATGCTCTTTTTTCAGTGTTTGATACTTTTGAAAAAAAGGAGTGAAAGCACATATTAGAGAATGTGCAGCCTTGCAGTGTTAATGTAGTTTCCATGTTTTGACATTAAATCTTTACATTGATTTGCCTAAATGCTGTTCTAATTAAAAGTACAAAGTCACACTTAAAATTTTAGTAGCTCTGACTTTGCATTTATTGTCTGAAATTTGTATTTGTTTCTCTTGTAAATGCTTACCTGTTTCTACAAGTCTACCTTAATTTTTCTGTTTTATTCTGATGGCTTGCATAGCATGCACCAATTGACAACTATCTTTCACATTTTGTTTAGCTTCTGTGTGTGGTTTATTTTGTTGTATTTACTTTAGTGCCTCTTTTTAAAGAGTGCCTTTAGGGGACAGGAAAGTATGATTAATGATTTGAGCGTTTGAACATCTTACCTGAAGAAGGGGCCTGAGTTGCCTCGAAAGCTTGCATATTGTAATCTTTCTAGTTAGCCAATAAAAGGTGTCATTTTGCTTGGCTTTTCTCTGAATCTTTTCAGAAACTTCTATCCAGTTTGTTAATGTGGCTCAACTTGTGAATAGACCAGCCTTTTGCTTGTCTTTTTTAATATTCAGGCTGTTTTAAATTCATTTTAAACTTTGGATGGAAATTAAAACAATAAGATTAATAACATTTTTTGGCACCAAGATACCTTGCTTGTCAGACTGTGAGTAGTCATTGGGCTAAAAATTGCATAAATATACTTAAGTACAAATGGTTTTATGAGTATAATCATAGAACACCATCATGTTATCAGAATTTGTAATTTTGCTTCATTACTCAATACATTTCCAGATATGTGAATTTTAATATATTTACTGTTTAAAAATGCATATTTCTGATAAGTGCATACTTCTGATGTCTGATAATAGATCCTACTGTACGTGACAGTATGAATTATTTTCTGCTTTTTCACTTGTTCTTAATAACTGATATGCAACAGTTCTCAATAACTGATATGCAACAGTTTTAAGAATAACTTACTATAAAAGGCCTTTATATAGGTTTTTTAAATTTTTTTGAATATATTCAAGTGACCACAAGAAGAACTGACGAATTGCACACTGAAGTGGCTCATCATTAATTGTTTACCTGCCCAATTCAGTTCTGTCCTCATATTCTGCTATATTCACGCATTCAGTCTTAATGAATTATTAATTGTCAAATCTGTTCATGTTAATTTTTTATACTTTAAATATTTTGCAAAAATATTTTTTGTAGTTCTGTAAACAAGTTTCTTGCCTATTTTTTATATAGACAGTTAATATTGGATTATTGCTATTTTGAATTTTCATAGGTGTATATGAAAGTGAAAGAGTGGCAAAACAATTAAAGGTTATAGTTTTAAAATTGCAGTGCCACAAGTGAGAAGCAAGTAGAAATGAGAAGCTAGTTAAAATGTTTTCAGTATGCTTCATAAAATGAGTGATTAGAATAGCAATAAATCATCCTAGTTTAAGAATCCTTCTACTTTTTTTAAATTTCAAAATTGTAAAAAGCTTGATATTTAGGATGACTGTGTGTTTTAAGTTTAGAGCCTCAAAAACTCAAATACATCTATTCATATATATACTGTAGATATACAAAATACACAGACTTCAAGATTAGGTTATGGATGCAATAAATATTCATAATTACTATATATTGTTAATTGCTAATATATTAAGACAGTGCCATTAGGCAGCAGTTACTATAACATTCTCAAACCCAGTTAGTTCAGTTTGTGGCCAGGAGAGCTCAAGCCTATGCTGGCAGAACAGGGCGCAAGGCATTAACCAGCCCAGGATATGGAGCCAGTCCATCACAACTTGCACACCCATAGCCACACTCCCACAAAGTTGCCCCCATGTACTTATGTCTTTGAACAAGGTAATCTGGAGTACTTGGATGTTGAATAAACTGTACTCTCTGATAAAATAATAAGTTCTTGGTTTCTATAAGGAGAAGTTTTATAGGACATAGAACAGTTTTTATTTGTGCCATTCCCTTTCAAGAACACATACCCTTGGATACAGTGTAGGGAGGGAAAAAAAAACGAATGCCGTCGATTATCTTATTTTTGAAAATGCCTTATATAACAAGAAAATAACATTGGAACACTCTGCATCCAGGCAATGGAGTTTTTTGATGCAAAAGCCACCAGAGAATAGAGGCTTTTGATTTTCTTCAAGTTAAAGCTACCATTTTGGTTTACAGTCTTGTACTAACACCATAATGTCATATGACTGTAAATATATGGGCATTTACATTAAAATTCAAAATGTGGAAGAAGTTCACATCTTTGGGAGTGACAGCAGGTTACACACGACCTGTAAAGTTCTTAGTTTGAACATGATGTTGACCTGATCATACAGTAGGTTCATAAAGGTAATGCTACATATCCTAGGAATGCTTCACTTTAGCTGCAGTATCGGGTAGTGCAGCAGATTTAGCATATTGTTTCCTTCATTTGAATGCAGTTCTAAACAAGGGCAACATCTTAATCTAACGGTTATAAGCTGAAGCTTTTTAAATGCCAGTTTTTAATTTACTTTGACACACCCAATAAATAGAAACTGATTAATGGTGTTGAGTAGAATGCATGTTTTCAAATGGTGATTTCCATTTGCTTATTATCTGGGTTTTTTTAACAGGCATCTAAATGTTTATGTTTTGACAAGTTTTTTTTTTATATGGATTTTAATTGCCTTTTTTCACAGTTGCGCTACAATGAAACACCTTTCAAGTGTATTGTTAATTGTCTGGCTTGACATTACTTGCATATCAGTCTTGTGGTTGATGATCTTGAGCCAAAGTTATTTTTGACGTTTCTCATTCTTAGGAAAGGAATAAATAATTTTAACAGTTTTTTGTAATTCTCTGTAACTTCCTATGAAAGGACAAGCTGTGTCTCTGCCAGATCATATAGTGGAAGGCAGGCTCATAAAATGCCTGACTAAGTTATGTTAATTTTGCGACCATCATTGATATATAACTTTATCGGACATGGCTAATGTTTAAAGAAAATAAATAAATAAATAATAATAAAGCAAACTAGTCAGATTCTTACCAGATTTAACAAACTATTCGTAAGCATTTTTCCGTACATTTATACTACCTGATATGCTTGAAAGAATTAATTTGTGGCATCCCAATAAATACTCATATTAATGCTGTGTTGTGTGGGAGTTGCCAACTTAACTCTGAAATTACATTTTCATGAGGTTTAGCTTTCTTGCAGCCACTGTCAAAAATATGACACTAATTGACTTAGTCCATGCGTAATTGTGTTAAATTAGATGTTGATTAAATTAAGTTACGCAGCTCAACATTATGCACATTTTTATTGCAGTTACTATGATAGGCTTAAAGGTAAAAATCCACTACATTCCACACCCATGAAATAAACTGCTAAGTAAAATTTGAGATTATAGATTAGTGATTCTACTTAGCTGCTTAAATTGTGTTAGATGGAGTAACACTTAATGAAAGTGGCAGTAAGCAGCAAAGTCAAGAAACACAATTTATATGAAATAGAAATTATTCATTATAATGTTCTTAAAAGTATTGAGAACAGAGCTGTCCCCAGGCTAGCTGATGGCCTAGGTGGTTATCCCAGTGTGCTGCCCTGTGACCTCAAGCCTATTTGGGGTTGGGTTGTTAATAAGAAATTGAAAACCAAACCATTCACGCCGTTGCTGAAAAAAAATGAATGCTTGAATGCATTAATGGTGATGGAAAGTGCAATCTTGATATCAACATGTGCAGTGTTAAGATTTCAGAAATTATTAAAGTAGCTTTGATTTTTTATTTAATAACACAACAAATTTATTCATGTTACGACAACACTGTAGATTTTAATTGTCACACTTTCCTTATTTACATATGACTTCATTGTAAAGGCTAAAATAATCTCTCTTGAAATAGCAATAAACTTTCACACTATCATATAGCACACTTTTGATAATGTAGTTCTCAAGAGAACGTGCAAACTCCAGATGGACCATCAGGCATAGGATTCAACCCCAAGATCTATGAGGTGGCAACACCACCCACTATAATAGTACTGTATAATATAACACTATCAAGCGTGCAAATAATATTTTTAATGGTTACTCAAAGTACATGTCATAATCTCTTTTGGATACAGTACATTATCACACTGGTCAAAAATGTTGTCAACTGTTTTTATTCTATTTTTTAAACTGTGTAGTCACCAAAACAATCAAATTCTTGGATGACTTTACTGATATATGAACATTTCTAAATTTAATTTTTAACGTAGCACAATGAAACAGTCGCGAGGAAAATATTTAATATAATAACTTTGTTTACTTAAAATTTCTTAACTATCCCTATAGAAACTGGTGCATTAGTAAAACACTACCTCCACGACTTACCCGAGAGAAGATGACATTTCAGTGAAAAACTGATAAGCAATGCTACTTTCTGGGAGTGTCATTTACACTTCTAAAGTGTGTTTTATTTACAACATAGAATAACCCTTGATTTGGAATTAAAGTATGAAAAATCAACACTCAGTATCTACAGGTAATGCTGTCCAAACTCAAACATCTACCATTATAAAGCACATCATTTATGAATAAGGATTATTATGGAAATATTTAGTGAGAAAGATTGAGAGGCATTTAGAAAAAAGATCTCACAGTATGGAAATATTTTCGATGCAGCAAAGAATATAATGGTCAAACACACATTGTGTAGTGGTGGCTGTGTTGTTTTGACCGCACAATTTGGAAACGTAATAAATTTCATGGTGAGTGTTTGACTGAGTGATCATTTGAAAAAGTATAGGCCAGGCTTACTTAATTTTCTAACATTAAATCAGTGATTGTATGTGAAAAGAACATATACACACATTCAGTGTCACAGATAGGCATATACTGCATCAGTGTACTGCGAATATTCAGGGCTAGTCACAGATTTATGCAGTTGCATTTAAACACAATGCTGTTTCTCTGACAATGGCCCTTTTGTTGGAAGCCTGCATTAATTTTTTTAACCTTCATACTAGCTCTTAAACATCTTCACAGAGCTGTCACCAGCATTTATTAAGAAAAAAAAAAATCTTTATTAGGCAGTTCTGTTATAAAGTGGCCAAAAGACCAAATTCAAATTTGTTTTTGTTCTGTTTGAAATCTCTACCTTCCGTACTGAGATGTGTATAAAATTACAAGCTAAGTCTTTCTTCTCTTGACGCTGAAACATGTTATTTTAATGCATGTGCTACTAGTGATCATTTAAAGGAAACCTACATGTGAATATTTAGTTTCACTACATAAAATGTTTTAAAAAAACTTCAACAGAAAATGATGGTCTTATTTCTAAAAGTTATATGGGTGAAGAACAGTCTTTTTAAAGCTTTACTTTGGCGGCGCTTGCCGTAACATTAAGAAAGATGTCATGGTTTATATTTTTATGCTTGGGCTTCTTCCAGCTTCCCATGGAAGAAAATTGCATAAATAAGGGCTATAAATATCAAAGCTACCTTATTAAATATTCACAGTATAAATTTTTCATGACTAAATATTCACATTAAGTGATTTATTCTCTTTAATGTTATGTGTATAGATAGGTATGTTTGGCCATTCATCAGTTCTGCTTTGAAAGTACATTTGAAAACCTCTCAGACTGTATTGATGCTACTTTAAAGCAAGTAGTGGAAAGCACTATGTGGACTTAAGAATCTGCCAGTCTGTGAAGTTTTATATAGGTAATTTATTTATAATTTGACCTATATACAGTCATATGAAAAAGTTTGGGAACCCCTCTTAATTCTTTGGATTTTTGTTTATCATTGACGGAGTTTTCAAAGTAGCAACTTCCTTTTAATATATGACATGCCTTATGGAAACAATAGTATTTCAGCAGTGACATTAAGTTTATTGGATTAACAGAAAATATGCAATATGGATCATAACAAAATTAGGCAGGTGCATAAATTTGGGCACCCCAACAGAGATATTACATCAATACCTAGTTGATCCTCCTTTTGCAAACATAACAGCCTCTAGACACCTCCTATAGCCGTTGATAAGTGTCTGGATTCTGGATGGAGGTATTTTTGACCATTCTTCCATACAAAATCTCTCCAGTTCAGTTAAATTTGATGGCTGCCAAGCATGGACAGCCTGCTTCAAATCATCCCATAGATTTTCACAGTCAGGGGACTGTGACGGCCATTCCAGAACATTGTACTTCTCCCTCTGCATGAATGCCTTTGTAGATTTCGAACTGTGTCATTGTCTTGTCCAACCCCTGCGTAACTTCAACTTTGTGACTGATGCTCCAACATTATCCTGAAGAATTTGTTGATAATGGGTTTAATTCATCCGACCCACGGCTTTAACAAGGGCCCCAGTCCCTGAACTAGCCACACAGCCCCACAGCATGATGGAACCTCCACCAAAATTGACAGTAGGTAGGAGGTGTTTTTCTTGGAATGCGATGTTGTTCTTCCTCCATGCAAAGCTCTTTTTGTTACGACCCAATAACTCAATTTTTGTCTCCTCAGTCCAAAGCACTTTGTTCCAAAATGGTGTGAGTGCAAAAAGGGCTTCTTTCTCATCACCCTGCCATACAGATGTTCTTTGAGCAAATTGCGCTGAACTGTAGAACGATGTACAGATACACCATCTGCAGCAAGATGTTCTTGCAGGTCTTTGGAGGTGATCTGTGGGTTGTCTGTAACCATTCTCACAATCCTGCGCATATGCCGCTCCTGAATTTTTCTTGGACTGCCAGACCTGCTGGGTTTAACAGCAACTGTGCCTGTGGCCTTCCTTTTCCTGATTACATTCCTTACAGTTGAAACTGGCAGTTTAAACCTCTGAGAGAGCTTTTTGTAGCCTTCCCCTAAACCATGATACTGAACAATCTTTGTTTTCAGATCTTTTGAGAGTTGCTTTGAGGATCCCATGCTGTCACTCTTCAGAGGAGATTCAAAGAGAAGCACAACTTGCAAATGACCACCTTAAATACCTTTTCTCATGATTGGACACACCTGTCTATGAAGTTCAAGGCTTAACGAGCTAATCCAGCCAATTTGATGTTGCAAGTATTGAGCAGTTACATGCATTCAAATCAGCAAAATTACAAGGGTACCCAAATTTTTGCGCAGACAGTTTTTCACATTTGATTTAATTTCATACAACTAAATACTGCTTCACTAAAAATCTTTGTTCGGAAAACACCCCAGTACTCAGATGTTCCTAGGAAATGAAAGACATACCACTGTTATCTTTTTTGTTGAAAGTAGAGTAAATTATTATGCAGGCTGAGAGGGGTTCCCAAACTTTTTCATATGACTGCAGATTATGGCTTATTTAGAATTTGAGGGAACCATGACATTCTCCCGATCACACATACCACTTGTCACCAGTGTTGCAGGAGCAGGGTCCGATTAGGCTACAGTTAAGCTAATATATGCAGTCATCTTTTTTATGTTTTGATGACTGCACATCACGTCAGAGGCCTGCAGAGAATGCCACAAGGCAGAAATTTCATTCTCCGATTTACAGCATAATTCAGTGATTGGTGAACATTATGACTACTTTCCAAGAAAAAGAAAAAAACAGCTCTTTGTAAATATTTGCAGTGCAGAAGATGCTGTTTTGTTGCCCATGCCTTTCTTGTGTGCTTTTCCTGAGGCTACTTGCTGTTAACACACTGAATTCATTTGTATAAAGTTCCTTTCTACATATAGGCTCTGCACACCATATAATTATTACCAATACAGTCTGAAAGAATACAATGTAAGATAATATACTCAAAAACAATGTTGAATAAAAGAAAATACACTGTGAAATGTATAAGTATTTAGAATTAAACATATATACCATTTGTTTATTTTTGATACTATTAAAGTTTTGTTAAAGATCTTTAGAGGTCATTCACACTGTAAAATACTGTACATCACAACACAGACTTGCCATGATGACTACAGTAGAATGTCATGACTGTGTGATGGTGGGCCTTTCAGCCATCCACTGTTCATTTCTAAATGTGTTTATTGTTACAGGGTAGTGGACAGCCTAAGCCTATCAACATAACATTGAGTGTCACTTGGTTTAAATGACCCCAACCTCATTTTTGTTTTTCTTTTTTTAAAAAGAAAATAGCACACAAAGATTATCTGAATTTACTATATTTTACTCTAATATATGCAGGTCTTCATGCTGTATTTTTTCAGAGCAATACGTTTTCAAGAATGCAAATTAAAAATAGTAAAAAATATTTTTGTAAACACACGGCTCAACGTGCCTTTATCAAAAGTTGTTATGCTTCTGCTATCAAATTTCTTTCCAAAGTTGAGCCCTGTGTTGTTAGTAGTGGTGAAGTTCAAGTGTGTTTACTTGAATTTGTTAAAAATAGTAATTTTTAGAATTTAAACACATCTTTGTGTAAAGTTAGTACCTCACATTTCCCTCACACGGGTTCTAAAGTTTCCTTTTCCAGTGCTTCCCTTTATCACCACTGTACTTAAGTTACTCACTCAACTGATGTTTTTGTCCATTCACCTCAGTGTTTGTGGTTAAAATGCCATCTCCTACATTATTATGTAAAACAATGAAGTATGAAGATGTTAGCATAACCTTAACGACTCTGAAATGCCACGGAAGCAAATCATATTATATTTCCGATAGTGGAGTGCCAGGTGAGTCATAAATTGGATAAAATATCAGAAACCACTTTAACCTTTTACAGACCTTTTGCTGACTCTTTATTATTTTTAATGAATAAGGCATTTTTTCAAGGGTAACAGGAAACCATTCTGTTGTTGTGTATTTGTGTGTGTGTTTTCTGTATGCTGTGTTTTAAAACCCAAGAATAGCTCATTTAAAGTGCAATAGGTGAGTCTGCTGACATATTTAAAAGCAAGTGCCTGTTTCTGAGAATAGAGTGTAATCTATTATAAACTGTCTAAATAAATGATCATTTATTCAATTATTATTCATCCAGAAGTAATAACATGAGAATCTTTAAAAGCATTCTGCATTTTAAACACTAAATAAAGGCTTTTTAGAAAAACATTAAGGAAAATGCATGCATTTTAATCACCAGATTATTTGGAATGTACAAGAGTTTCATGAACCTGGGTTCACGGTAAATATGATATTTAGGCAGAGACTTCAGATAGTTAGCAGAGAAAATCTGTGGTATCAAGTTTAATAAACAGTGTACTTCATTGTAACAGGATTGTATCATAAATCCAGTTGTCTTTATATTATTTCCTAGTTGTGCTGTGTTTCTTGCAAGGGTGAGGAAGATAGCTGAGGCGACAAATTACTATGGAAGAACAGGCCTGTCAACCTCAGACATGTAGCGAAGAACTTTGGAGTAAAATTTAATTTGGTGGATGGAGGGGGACAGTATTTGAAACTGAATTAAATAAAAACTCTGATAAGAGGTTGGGTGTGATGTATGCCATATTCCCTTCACCGCTGTTTATCTCCCCCTCTATTCCATCCTGTCAGTTTGTTTTGCACATGTATTTTTCATGTTTTTTTCCTACGTATACTATTTCTTGGATTATATCAGACATTGTTAGTTTGAATATCTGGAATAGCTTGTTTGGAATTTGATTATTGTGCTAGCAAATGGGGACAAGCCTCTCGAGGAAACGATTGCACAGAGCCCATGAGCTGTATTTTGTGCAGTGATTGCATCCATATTATATATTTTAAACCCAAAGTATTCCTTAAATTAAGCAAAGTAGTGATTTCATCATAGAAGGAATTGATGTAGGATTTGGCAAAAATGGCTCTACAGGTGCAACTACACACAAGATGTTTATAATATTACTAGTGCAAAACACACAGACCTCTAATCATAAAATAACATGCAAATAAAAATCAAGTTAAAGATAAGGAGCCATTGATACTTCTTATGTTTTATAAATAGTTGCAACTTCTTTCAGTTTATCTAGAAGAGATAATGTATTTTATTCCTTCTGGTGGCTCATCTAGAGCAAGCATAACTTTTATATTTTGGCAACGCATTCTTTTGTTTCAACGTTAAAAAGGCAACTTAACACTGATCACATCACGGATGTATCTATGCTGAGTGGGGGTCTTCCAAGACACATTGATATAAGGATGCAAAAGCAATGCTTTGTTTTGGTGAGGGGTTTCATCTATTTGATAATCTTCTTGATTGTCGCTGTGCATTTCTGTCTGTGGGGTGTTCTTGCATTCTGTATCCTGGACTTTGTCTTGCTATCTACAGTAAGAGCCAAAATGTTTGTGTGCTGCTCAGTTTCTCAATATTCAGGATTAGCTCTTGCTTGTCAATGTGGTTCACTATCTTGTAGTCCTGTCTTTCTCTTTCTTTGCCACTTAATTGCCTCATGCAATTTGCCTGATTCTCAGCAGATGTCACTGCCCATCTTTTTCTTTCTGCTATTATGGTGCATATCACTTTGTTGTGCGACTACTTTTCTGCAAACACACAACCACAGGTCATTTTGACATCCTTTATTTACGTTATGTTCAGTGATCAGTAAACACAATTCTTATATTTGATTATGAATTGTGAACACATATGTACCATGTCTTGGGGGGGGGGGGGGGGGGGGGGGTGTTATAAATAGATGGGCTTACAGGGAATGTGTTTTTATTGCAATAAACTTTTCTGTACACTGGTAAATTGGCCACCAGGTTGCCTTTACCTACATTTTTTTTGAATGCCCAGAACATATCAGGCTATACAGTGGAACCTCATTTCACGACCATAATTCGTTCCAAAACTCTGGTCGTAACCCGATTTGGTCATGAACCGAAGCAATTTCCCCCATAGGATTGTATGTAAATACAATTAATCCATTCCAGACTGTACAAACTGTATGTAAATATATATATATATATATTTTAAGTTTTTAAGCACAAATATAGTTAATTATACCATAGAATGCACAGCGTAATAGTGAACTAAATGTAAAAACATTGAATAACACTGAGAAAACCTTGAACAACAGAGAAAACTAACACTGCAAGAGTTTGCACTATAGCGCTACGAATCGCTCGCTAAAAACACTTTTTTTAATGAGTTTTAAGCACAGGGAAGAAAAATGAACGTTTGAAAATCCGTAATTTAATAAACCACCAAGAAAAGTAACATTGCAACAATGCACGCTATGAACCGATCGCTGTAAACAGAAGTGAAAACAAAAACAAGATTGGTGCATTCTTTAACTGCCTTCTCTGCCTTATGCGTCCAGCCCCCTCTCTCTCGCTCGCTCACTCGCTCTCTCTCTCGCGCGCCTGTGTATGTGTGTGTCTCTCTCGCGCGCCTGTGTGTCTGTCTCTCTCGTGCGCCTGTGTGTGTGTGTCTCTCTCGTGCGCTTGTGTGTGTGTGTCTCTCTCGTGCGCTTGTGTGTGTGTGTCTCTCTCGCGCGCTTGTGTGTGTGTGTCTCTCTCGTGCGCCTGTGTGTGTGTGTGTCTCTCGCGCGCGCCTGTGTGTGTATGTGTCTCTCTTGCGTGCCTGTGTGTCTGTCTCTCTCGTGCGCCTGTGTGTGTGTGTCTGTCTGTCTGTCTGTGTGTGTCTCTCTCTCTGTCGTGCACGCGTGTGTGTGTGTATGTTGCGCTCTCTCTCGCGCATGCCTGTGTCACGCTCTCTCTCTCTCTCTCTCTCTCTCTCTCTCTCTCGCACGCGTGCGTGTGTGTGTGTCGCGCTTTCACTCTCTCTCTCTCTCTCTCTCTCTCTCGCTGCACAGGGAATGCACAGGGAGAGACTGAACACGTGCACAAATCATCGGCGTGCACAAACTGAAAGGGAAACTGGCTTGTTCATTTACTGAGGTGTGTGGTCGTGAACAGATGCAAAAGTTTGGCGAACTTTTTGGTCGTAAACTGATTTGTACGTGTTCAGAGACGTTCGTGATCCGAGGTTCCACTGTATTCAGGATCACTTCTCGCTTGTCTATGTGCTTCAGCATCTTGCCTGCTTCTTCCTATTATGGTGTTCTTTGACAGGTGATTGACCTCAGTGATTTGCTTGATGCCAAGCAGATCTTGCGGTTCTTCTTTTTCTTTCTACCATGTCACTTGATTTTGCAAGCACTTTGCTGTAATAAATGCATTAGCACAGGTCATTATTTAAGTTTTTGAATTTCAGGAACATATCAAGTAATAAGCTTTCAATTAAGACCAAGATAAAGGTTCTAACCAGTTTCCAAATAATCATCTGACAAATGGACAGACCTTAGCATTTTATATATATGGAATAGTTTTTCAAGTAGCATTTGCTATTTTTGTAGTGTCATAAGCACATTTTTGAGGGACCCACCATTGCCTAGTCCAGCATGGATTTCAGAAAATTACATTAAACAAGGGAATGGAATAAAAAAAATCCTTTCATGCTTAGACTTAGTGTGTAGTGTTTAAATGTCTTAAAGAGCAGAGCTTCACTTCTAGCACATCCTGCTAACAAGATATTATAAAGTGGCTGAGCTGTCAGACATGTTTGCATCATTGATGAGGGTACAAGAGTGTCACAGATGCCAAGTCCAACTAAAATGCACCCTGTTCTCCTAATGAACACTTTGAGCAGTTGTTCCCCATCTGTTGCCTGAGGTCTAAGGGGGTCAGGAGTCCCCTCCCCCATGGTTTAGTAGACAATTACAGTCCGCTTGTAAGAAAGACATTCAATGACTATTTCTTCCCGCCTCACTGTTAATACACAGCAGCCCACCAGAGATTAACAGCTGTTCTGCCTTTGATTAGCTTGTGTAATAACAGTTACTTTAGTTAATAACTGGATTGAATTCCAGGGCAATGTATTTCAGGTTTATGTTGTCTTTTTTTGCTTGTAGAGGAGCCTTAGCCACTTCTGAAAAGGAGCTTTTAATCCTATTAGTCAGCTGTCCATCATTACTGGAGCTGAGAATGAGGTAGCATAGCGTGGCAAAGAATATTAGGATAAACAACTGTCGTCAAACACAGGATATTTATGATTCAGTGTTTGTTTAAGCATTTTTTATGCTTGTTTATATGTTGTTAAAAATATATGTGTGCTGGGAGAAGAGAAGTGAGTTTCAAATGGAGTCTTGATGACAGGTTATCTTTAAGATAAGTGAAAAGAGATACAGCAGTTACAAGTAAAATGATGTTCCACAATTTCTGTTATCATTTGTTGTGCAATTTAAATGTATAGTTATTGCTTCATTTTTGAGAATGGTTGATGATAGATGGCAATTTAAGTGTTTGTTTGTAAATATGTAGTTACATGATAATTAATTGAGTTAATAAATCTGTCTTTTAGTTAGGGGGATGGATGTCATATGTGTGTGTGTGTCAGGGAGTATTCCTCATATCATTGTTAATTTCTATCCCATTAGATATGTTTATTACACCTTTGACCATCTCTCAAATAAAAATTTGATCATAGAAAAATCTGTCTTTTAGTTATTTTATTTATTTAAACAGTAGCTAAGTGGTTAGCCTAGAGACCTGGGTTTGGAACCCAGCCCAGACACTGCCTTTATGGTGTTTAAAAGGTGTCCCTGTGTCATTATGAGTTCTTCTTTGGCTATTCTAGCTATTTTGACCAGCAGTCATACTACATGCTCTTCCAAACAGGTATTCCACCTGAAGATTAACCATGTTTGGGCCCGACTAGTACTTAGATGGAAGACCAACCAGAAAAAGTTAAGTGTTGCTGCTGGAAGAAGTGTTGGTGAGGCCAGCAGGTGGTGCTTACCCTGTGGTCTTAATGTGGGTCCAAAGTGCAGTGATGAGCACACTGCTGTAAAAATGGTGTCATCCTTCGGATGAGACATAAAATTGAGGTTGTAAAAGATCCCTGAGCATCCTTTGTAAAGAGTGGGGTATATCCAGATGTCCTGACTAAAATGGCCACCACGGCCTAGTCATTCTGGCCCCTAATCTTTTCCTATTCTTTTGGCTAACTATTTCTCACCCCTTCACCACCTAACATCTAATGTGTGGTGAGCATACTGGCACAAAATGGCTGCTGTCACATCATCCAGGTGGATGCCTTACATTGGTGGTGTTTCAAGTGGCTCTCCACTTACTATGTAAAGTCCTTTGAGTACTAAGAAAAGCGCTATATAAATGTAAAGAATTATTATTGTAATTCTGGTTTCCTCGTTATATACTAAACCTATGCAGGATAGGTTGGTTGGTGACACAATATTTGCCCTGTACATGTTATGGAGGGTGCAGTGGACTGGCACCCCCTCTTCAGGGTTGCTTTCTGTCATGTGCCACGTACCTCTAGGATAGGTTTTGACTCCCTCTGACCCTGCATATGAAAAAACAAGTTTGATTATGTTCACAGCATTTGGTATACAAGGGGGCTCCGCCCCCTGCTCGCTTTGCTCGCCTACCCCCGGCGTTTTGAACCCGTGCCCGCTGGGCAGCCGTAGTTTCAGACGCGCATTGTAGGAGCTTGTGTTGTTTTGAACCCGTGCTTGCCCTGCTTCTGCGGTTTGAGACGCGCGTTGTAGGCGCATATCCGTCAGTCGAGCTCGTTTGGTTTGAACCCGTGCCTGCTTTGCCTCCGCAGTTTCAGATGGTGGGTCGCGTTCGGCGTTTTGTACGATCCCAAGCAGCACATTATTCCTAACTTCACTCCGCAGTAGTGCCATGCACAATATGGCGGTGACGCCTGCGCCTTCACTACGCAGTAGTGTCACTCACAATATGGCGGCGACACCTGCGCCTTCCGTATTATGTCGGGTTTTACCATGCTGTGTAGGCGCCTTTCGTACTGTCCCGCGCCTTCCGACGCACAATGTAGGCGCCTGCACCTTCCGGGTCTGCCTTCGCTGTGTGGTGTGGACGTTTAACTGTCGTGTTTTCTGCTTTTATATTCTGTATCTCGCTGTGCATGTGTTTCGTGCCTAGGTTTTTTGAAGCTGTTGCATTCCAGTTTTCATCATTTGTAACCTGCTCTCCATGTGTTTGGCCCTGTTCTTTTACCTCTTTATGACGTTTTACTTTGTTTTCTACTCTGTCTTTTATTTCTGACCTCGCTTTATCCTGCTTTTGTTTCAATGACACCTGGTCCATGGTGATTTATATTCTCCCTTTTTCGAGTACTAATTTCCATTTGTTTGCGATACTGTGATCTTTACTGTACTGTCAATAATGCATCACTGTAATGTGACCCACCTATGCTGTATAGTTTGGATGTGTGAGGATGACGTACGTTTAATACGGAGTGTCCGCCCGTGTCACTCTGGGGCCCTCCATTGTTAATACGGAGCTTCTTCCGTACTATCATGCGGTGCATTGTGGACCACTGCGGACTCCGTGGTGTTTCCCGTTTCACTTTGTAGCTCGGTCAGTCGAGCGGTTTCTTTTTGGAGCCGTGCCTGCCTGGTTTGCGGCATGTCAGACAGTTCGTAGTCTCTCCCGTTTCGCTCTGGGGCGGGGGGGCTTTCGTGGCGCCTGCGCACGTTCGTAGTCTCTCCCGTTTCACTCTGGGAAGGGGGGCTTTGTGTGGCGCCTGCGCACTATGTCTCCTGCGTCCACGGGCAGGTCCCTGCGTCCATATCCGGTTTACCATTCTAGGTTAGTAATATGGATCTTATAATGCCATTTATTATAAAGAAGACAAATCATTATTGTAGATGTGTGTGTGAAAATATATGTGTTTTTGTTTGCTTGATTGTAAAAAATTTAAAGGACAAGAAATGAAAGTTCCAGCACAAATCAAATTTACAATATATGAAGCATGTTTTTCTTCCACATTTACATGCAATCATTTCAGGTTTTAAATATACACTCTGGACATACATATGCATACATTATTTAAAGCCTTTTTTAACTGAAAACTTTGGCTTTTCCTTGTTTCAAATGGAATGTTGACTTCCAAACTGAGCCTCTCAAGGGATGCCAGACACCCGGAATACAGCTGGAAAGGGGTTTCTAAAAGATCAGAATACAGCAAAAACCCAGAAGCACTAAGCAGTAGCCACTTTAAAATTAATCCTTTTTTTCTGCCTTTCCCCTTTAAACTTGGTTGACAAGTAGTCATAAAAATAATTTTGGCCTGGGAACACTTTTTGAGTATAGTTTTGATTGCTCATTTAAAAGGTAGCTAGACATTTTGGTAGGTAAATATATTGATTCCACATTATAAAATTGCTTTGCAGAGTAGCTTGACATTCAGGACTCCTTAGTGCCAGTCGTCTAACATGTTCTGTCTTTTGTGATGGAAAGTTTGCTTAATCTACACCCAACAGCACTTAAAGCATGAAGAAGAATGTGAGGCTCCTTTACACTGCTGTTTGAAACATGATCACATAACCTTACAAACGTGCATAGTTTTTACCTACCAGATAATAAAGTTTTAAAACTGGTGGCATTTAGGTTTGACAGAGACAGAGCTTATATATAATTTTGAAAAACACTTCCTTCTTTTTAGAAGGAGAAATGTGTTCAGACATGATTACGTTGAAAGAGAGACTAGAAAGGACTATTGTAATTTGCTTCAATAGAGTGCATTAGTGAATCAGGCTTTTTTGATTTTCATGAGGTATCAAAATGATGATTATTTGTCCTTTATCATATTTTGTCTTTACTGAATATTGCTATCTGTATCATAATAAAAAATGTGCAACTGGATGGAAAATAAGACAAATAAACTGAGGTGTAGAAGAACCAACCTCTGTCCAGATGTACCTTAATCCAGTTGAATTTTAATATCCATATGTTTTACTATTGCTGTTTTTCTGAACAAGCACTGGTCACCCTATGCTGCC
This sequence comes from Erpetoichthys calabaricus, assembly GCF_900747795.2. Taxonomy (NCBI): domain Eukaryota; kingdom Metazoa; phylum Chordata; class Cladistia; order Polypteriformes; family Polypteridae; genus Erpetoichthys; species Erpetoichthys calabaricus. The sequence continues at coordinate 54,568,076 of NC_041410.2, read as the reverse complement.
TGTCCTTTCACAGAACCGCTGCCAGCTTCTTTTATACTAGAAATAGTACCTTGCAAGTGTATGAGCTTTATCGACCCACTCCGAGCAACAAACAATGATCACTAGCCCATCTGCCCTCCTGCTTTTCCAAGGAATTGTCACTTTTCTTTTTTCCTAGCCCCAGTTACCCAGAGAATACAGATTTTTGTATCTGCTACAAGAGGGTCATCCTATACTCTTTGATCTTCCTTGCAAAACTGCTTCATTGGCACTGCAACAAAGAAAACAACAACAGTATAATTATTGAAATATCAATCAGATGGCCCATCACAAGTTGGAGTATTTACTTATTAAGCTAAAGTATATCTTTAAAAGAGGAAAGCATACATTAGATTTTGGAATAGGAATGGAAGATCAACAAAGCTTATTTACTTATTGTATCTCTGTATATGAATTCATGCAATACGTCTTGAGAGATTGAGATTGTAAGTATGTGCTCAAGTCTAACTAACCTAACCTAGAATTTTGAATCCTGATATTCAAAATTTGTGAAAAGAGGTTGTTGCATGCTTCCATACACACACAATTTTATTTAATTTATTTATTTATTTTTCTTCTCCAAGTTGAATCAGCAGAGGGCCGTGCCATTTTCCCTGCTCATTAATTGGTGAACCTGAGAATGAATTCCTTTTTGTAAATATTTCTTAATCTTTTTAGAGTGTTGTAGTTATTTTTCTAGACACTTTACAAACATACATCTCCAGAATCCATGGTTTGAATCATGGCTTGAACATTTTCCATGTGGAGGTTGTCTGCTCCCCTCATATTTGAGACTTTTCCTTTGGATACCCAGACTTTTCCCCCTCATCCCAAAGACAGAGTGTTAGGTTAATTGGTGGCTCTAACATGTATCCTACCGTTGACTGTACTCTGTCCAGGACAACTTGTGCCTTCTACCTGAGGTTGACATGATAGACTTTGGATTACATAGATTGTGGGTTTCAAATATATACCACCTTACATATTTAAGAAAAAATATACATTGATAAAAGCAGGCTAGGACACTAACCACTAATAATTTTGTTTTTGTATTGTTAAACTATAACCATACCAAGAAGTATTTTGCAAAACAAAACGTGTTCAGATTATTGGAGAACAGAATGAAAGACTGTATTGCAATGGCTTGGCATTCTGTCCGAGACTGGTTACTGTGTCAAGGCTGCTGGGATGCACTGAAGTCCCTTTAACTTCAAATTGGGTAAATTAGGTTTTGGAATATCATAAATTGTTTAATTTCTACAAACATGTTGCATAGTCACCATGTCCAGGTATTTATATTATTTTAAGTTTGTCATTTCTCCCTTTTTTAATTACTTTTTGTTTGAAATTTGGAGGTTTCTGATATTTAGCAACAACATTTATTTTTATAGCATATTTTCTTACATATGATGTAGCTCAAATGTTTTGCAAGATGTCAAAGAAGTAGTTACATGCAAAGAAAAATAAAATTAGATCAAAATAATAATGTATAAGTAGTCTAGAAAAATAAGTAATGCACACATACATAACATACATACTGTTTATTTCAAATATCAGTAAATATCAGCTGAATTTACAGGACTAGCAGTGAAAACCCGAAGGCAGATGAACCAAGTGGCCTGTGGTTATGGATTTTCATTTCTGTGGCTTCTGAATTAGAAATGTGTAACATCTGTAGCCACATTTCCAACCAAATTCTACTGTGGGATGAAAAGAATAATAGAAGGAAACCAGTTGTGAGAGCGGTAACCCTCTCCACCAGCTGTGCTGGTTCAGAAACATGATAACTCTTGGGGACAGTATTTTAAGAAATGTGATCCTTTACCAGATTTAAAGTGTGGCTTTTGAGAAAGTTTAAATATGTTTTTTATAATAGGCTTCCTTTAAAAAAAAAAAAAGCAGCCCACAGCAGACATCCCTTTATATAACTTTAGCTCAGCTTTAGCTGTGATTATTAGTAGCATATATATGAGGCATCATTTGCATTTTAAACAATAACCATCATAGATCTTTTTATGTGACCGTCTCTTCATTACCTAGAATTGCAACCAGCACCAAGCTCCAGGACACTAACCAGGGAGTAAGACTTTGGAAATTCGATTTTATGTCAAATTTCACCGATTTACATGTTTTAAAGAAGTTAAAGAAGAGACATTCACAATTTAAAAAAAACATCTTCTACAGTTCTGGTTTTGAATACTGCTAGCATGGAGTTTACACATTCTTCCTGTACCTACATTGATTTTATTCTTAATACTCCAGTTTGTCTTCTCCATCCCATGTTACATTAATTTGTAGCTATAAATTGCTCAGAATGTGTGAATGCAGCCTGCAGTGGATGGGCAGCCAGTCCAGAGTGTGTTCCTACTTCACTGCCAAGATGACCTGCAACCTTGAACTGGATGAGCGGGATATAAAATGGAAGGATGGAAGACCTTTATTTTAAAATTTGGTAGGCTTTTTTTTTGTTTTGTTTACCCACAGTGAGGTTTGCAGTGGACTTGCACTCCATGTAAATACGTTATCTTGAGCCCAGTACAAGCCCAAAAGCGCCATTACACAGCTCAAAACATGGGGCAGATGATGAAACACTAAATATTAGAGAATTAAACCTAGCATCTAGGTTAGTTCTTAATGCTTATTTAACTTGGAAAACAAAAGCAGCTCTAAAGACCAGGAGCATCATAATATCATCAGCGTACCAGTCTCTTCTGCAAAAGGAAAATGGACAAGTTTTTGTTTGCCTTTGCGTTTTATCAGCTATGTCCAGGTGTCTTGGTTTGGAAGATGTCCAAAGGATGGATGGCTTGATGACTTTAAACAAAAAGCCCTCACATGTTGAATCATGAAGACAAATGACAAAGTAGCCACAACCGAGTGTGGTACACAAACCATTTTATCATCTTATGTAAATTTCATTTTCAGCATCTGCCCAATGAGCAGTACAGTTCCATACTTGCTTCTTTTCCCACCAAAGTTTTGGCAATTTCTAGGCCTGCAGCCGTAATTGAGTTTTCTAGTTTCTCTCTGGATGTTTTCCTTTTAAAAGGACTATATTCTACAACTCAAAAAGTGTCTCATATTCCCAATACATGCTAAAATAGTTTTGTATGGGTGTATGCATGCTAAATCTTGGTCTAAAATATGGAAATGTGCTAAACAAGTTCCATTTGACTAACCAATTAAAGAATAAATCACAGTGATGTATTAATTATTGATTATATTTGCCACGTACTACACGCAGCATTTTAAAATGCTTAATATAACTGTTTATTAAAGAATATCAGTTTGTACCAGTTAATATTAAGATTTCTTTTCCATGCCTATGGGGGTATAAAAATTACTTAAAAACTGTGTTTTATATGATGTTGGGTTTGATGTTGCATGCATAAATCACATATTGCTACCTTTCCCCTTTTGTATCAGAAGGTTCAGTATTTCTTCAAATTTCCTTTCTTTGTTGCCTCCCTCTCAGATACAAAAAATGACTTTGTGGGTGATGCAGCTGTCTTTAAACCAGCCTTTGAGGTGAATATAGCTGACAAGATATTTTAGAAACAGAACAAAGGGAAGGGTGCATGTCCTCTCTCTCACCTAGAACGTGACTTTGACCTGAGGGGGAAATTCCATAAGGCAAAACATCCCCCATGTCTCAACCAGAAAGGTGGTGTGTGATAAATTAAAGTCTAGATTGCCCTATTTAGATCATGGCTGTATATTTATATATTAGGTACAAGGGCACCTAGCTTCTGGGTTGTTTTCACTTGCATTTTATAGTAGTTGTTTCTCTGGAATTCTTAGGGGACCTTTTTGTTTCATATTTCAGCTCCAGCTCCATTTTGGTCAAAGAAAATATTTCCTCCGTGAAACTAATCTGATACTTTAACTCGCCTCTTTATTCCTGACTGTGCTTCTTGTTCTTTCCTTGCAGAACAATGCAGATCAAGTAGCATTTCAGGTTGGAGGGGGACTGTCAGCTCTGGAACAGATTTTTCAGGTAGTCACTGCAACCTCCAGTCCCAATGCAGCCCCACGCATTCCATTGAAGTAAGTGTGCTCAAAGCCAGCATTCTTTAACTGTAAATTGGTTAAAGTATTGATATCCTGGGCTATTCTCCAGCTTTAACCTTTTTAGTGACTAAATAAGAACTAGTGTTTTGCATTGTCATGCTTTTTTGCCCTTTTGGAACTTTTTCAGGGCCTTTTCAATTTAAATAGTTTGCATTGAGCCTTAGTAAGTTTAATGATCATATATAACTGGAAAGTTAAATTACAGCATTTAAATTCATAATTCCTGAATATACTTTGCTGGGATACACCAAACACATTTGAAAGAACTATTACTAATTAGACAAATCTTAGAAAGGTGGGAACAAGAAGTAAATTAAATTGTTGATTGTTGGCTTTATAACATTTAGGGTAAGTGTGACAACTAACCGAAAGCATTCCAAATTTTGTGAAGTTTAAGTTAGTCAATGAAGTTAAAGACCTATGAACTTGTCTAAAAAATATCTCACAAACAATAATGCAATTTATTACAAAACAAAGCCAATTCTGTTTAAACAAAGAAAACTGTACTTTTCTTGCATCCAAGTTATTGTAGCATTCATTGATACAAGTTACTTCTGTATTGCTGCATGCAAACTAACTCAGAGTATGGAAGCTTGAGTGAGACCCCGATTCAAATCAGAAAACAGGTAGGACAGTTAACTGTAGTATTCCAGTATCACAGAGAGCTTTAGGAAGCAGTTGGCACTGCAGCAACACTTAAGGGTAGCTTTTGTATCAAATACATAACTGGACAATTCATGTATTCTGTTTTTATTTTTACATTGTGCTTTTAATATGAATTGTATATATTGTGCTTTTAATATGAATTGTATATTAGGATAGAAAACTGTGGTAAAAAACTTAAAATTCCAAGCATTTTTATTATTATTATTATTATCAAATGCTGAAGAATAAACCACATTAGTTGGTTGGTCAGTCAGTGTTCTTTCAGTTTCCTTGTGTCTTTAGTAAAATATGCTTTTCAATGTTTTTGTGTGTGAATGTTGAAAAAGAAATAGCCTTGGTGATAATGTTTTGTCTGTGCATGCTGAAAATATTTTATAGCAGTAAAAAATATCACACAAGTTTATTATTAATGTATTGAAATAGAGACACATGAAATGTGTAATAATATAAAATGCTTAAATTTTCAGGTGGTGATCTAATGTTAGATAAAGTGAAAAATCTGTCATTGCTCACTTTGATGAAGATCTTAAATCTTATAATGTAAATGGTAGGGATTTATTTTTTAAATAATGTCTAATTGTTTTGTTTTTGGGCAACCTAGTTTAGTAAGTGCTTTTGCATGCTCCCCAACCTGACCTGACCTGACTGACTGGGTAATAGCTGAATGTTAACTGTTGGGTTAGGAAAAACAAACGTATACCTGTATTAAACTATAATATCATGGTCCTACCAATCGGTGCATTAATCAGGGTTCATCTTCTGTCAAGTGTGAACGTCATTTTGAGAGACAGGCACATTTATTCCATTGTATAACCTAATACTATTCTCTGGCTGAAATTTGTGAAATGAAATGCAACAGTTATCAAACATCTATTAAATAGCTTTGAATGCAAAAAAATAAAACTCTTATTACAAAAGGTAGTCATAAAAGGTATACATTTTTTGAAATGGATCTGATGAATGACTTCAGTTGTAGCTTCCAGGATGAACCCTTGTTTTGTTATAGTAACTCTATTAGGTTTGACTATTGACATTTTCCACCAGTTTCTGTGTCAGCATGACAGTTCGACTTACCACACCTCCAAACAGGACCAAGCTGTGTTGTGGAAAAGTAACATCACCAGCTTCCAGGATTCATGTTGTACATTCCTTGAGGATTTTAAGCCGTTGCCTTTTCATAAACTGTCTCAAGTGAACACTGAGATTTTAGAACATTTACAATTTACACCTGTGGACTTTCAATATCAGATTAACAGATGTACAGTATGTTGCCCTTATATCTAGAAAATGTTTGAATCACTCGCTATTTTTTCATTTTATTTAGTGAGATCTTATTTATCTATTCAAGAATATGATACAGTGCATATCATATTTCATTATTATTCAACATTGAATCATAGTGAGTTTAAATTCTGATACTGATCAAGAGAATAAAACTATTATAATGTTAAAATGAAATCAGATCTCTGCAAAGTGATCTAAATTAATTACAAATGTAAAACACAAAATAAATGATTGCTCAAGTATTTACCCTATTCAAGTCAGTATGTAGTAGCCATTCCAGTCTTGAGTCTGTGTGCATAAGTCTCGTTCTGTCAGCTGTGTACATCTGCACACTGCAGCTTTTCCTGTCTTCTTTGCAGAACTGCTCAGTCTCTGTTAGGTTGCATGGGAATTGAGAGTGAACAGCCTTTTCAAATCCAGCCAAAATTTTTGTTGTATCCATCCCTGTTGAGATATAGCTTTATGCTTGAGATTATTGTTTGCTGGAAAAAACAATCTTTTACCAAGGCACAGGTTTCTTGCAGACTGCATCAGAGTTTCCTCTAAGATTTCACTGTATTTTAATACATTCAGTTTATCTTCTACTTGTACAAACCTTCCAGTGCCTGCTGCAGAGAAGCATACTCATAACATGATGCTTCCATTACCATGCTTATGTGCTAACCAATTAGCTTGATGGCCAAAAAGCTTAATTTTGGTCCATCAGACCATAGACCATAGAATCTTCTTCCAGCTGACTTCTTGCAAACTTTTGCCAAGAGGTCATATGCACTTTCCTTTAACAGTGGCTTCTTCCGTGCCATTCTCGCATAAATCTGCAAATATTCTCCCAGGCAACAGTTGTCTTATGCACAGTCTCTCCAATCTTAATCACTGTAGCTTGTAACTCCTTCAGAGTTGTCATAGGTCTCTTGGCCTTCCTCATTAGTCATTTTCTTACACAATCACTCAGTTATTGTGTACAGCCTGCTCTAGGAAGATTTACAACTGTGCCATACTCTTTCAGTTTCTTAATGATTGTTTTAACTGGGCACGAAGTGTTATTCAATGACTTAAATATATTTTCTTATATTCATCCCCAGATTATGTTTTTCACTCACCTTTCCATGGAGTTGCTTGAAGTGTTCTTTTGTCTTCATTGTGTAGGTTAGGCCACGGTATTGACTCACCACAGTTGGACTTTCCAGATAAGGTGCATTTATACTAAAATCATTTGACTAATTATGTAATTTCTGAAACTAGTTGGCTGCATCAGTCAGTATTTAAGTATGTTATATTAATGGGGGTGAATACTTAGGCGAAGGGTTGATTTGCGTTCTATATTTATAATTAATTTAGAAGACTTTGCAGAGGTCTGCAAGGAGTCCTATCCTGTCGGTCAATTTTAAAAAAGCCAAATTATAGTGCCCAGCATGAATGAGTACACCCCAAAAGATTTATATTTTCTGTGGGATCATAATCCTGTGGGATCATCTATACTAATAAAAGGCAAAGTCCTCACTGACTCACTCATCACTAATTCTCCAAATTCCCGTGTAGGTAGAAGGCTGAAATTTGGCAGGCTCATTCCTTACAGCTTACTTACAAAAGTTAAGCAGGTTTTATTTCGAAATTCTACGCGTAACGGCCATAACGGTCGACAACGTCTGCCATGTTAAATAATAAATGCAAAGCCCTCACTGACTCACTCATCACTAATTCTCCAACTTCCTGTGTAGGTAGAAGGGTGAAATTTGGCAGGCTCATTCCTACAGCTTACTTACATAAGTTAAGCAGGTTTCATTTCGAAATTCTACGCGTAACGGTCGACAACGTCCGCCATGTTAAACTTTCTTATGTATGGCCACATCTTCACCAAATTTGGTAGGCGGCTTCCCTGCGCTAACCGAAACCGATGTACGTACTTATTTTGGTGGTATGACGCCACTGTCGGCCGCCATATTGAACTTTTCAACGGTCTTTGTTAGTTATGGGCCCATCTTCAAGAAATTTGGTACGCGGGTTCCCAACGCTAACTGAATCCTACTTACGTACATATATACGTCCATAGCCTGCAGCTCGGTCACCATGTGAGGGGGCGTTGGGTCCCCCATCCCCACGCCTCCCACGCAGTTGGCTGCCTGCCTATATAAGGCCGTCTGTTGCTCCGGTCTCTTCATTCCCTTCCTTGCTTCGCCACGGTATTCACGTCTCCCTGCTGATAACTGCAGCCCTTTTATTTAATCCACGGCTTCTCCGCTGTTTTATTGTTCGTTAATTACGATTATAGTTATTGTGTAGGTATTTTAGACTTAGTTTACATTGTTCAGGTACGCATTTCCTTTATCGTTCCAACCGTACCCCCATTAACATCTAGGTGATCACCATCGATCAGACAACTGTCACTTCCAGAGTGGTTTCCATGCCCGGAGATGGCGCCTGCCTGTTCCATTCTCTGTGTTACATATTGCACGGCCATATCAGGCTCACTCTTGATATCCGGAGGAAGATTGTGTCTTATTTATTTAATGACTGGGACAGGTTCAAGGTGTGGACTGATGACGGTACAGGAGATAATTATACTACACACAAGCACTATAAGAGTGAAATGCTTAAGCCTTCACCTATGGTTCTGCATGTGAGTTGATGGCTGGCTGCCGCTGAATTGTTCGGTTGTCGCTTTCAAGTGTACTGAAATGGCGATATATTTTACACCTTTGGACAACCACCAATGCCTCATCTTAGATTCACAGGTGATGACTTGAGTAGTGGACACTTTGATGTTTATGAATGTTTAAACTCTCAAAAGCTTGATGTGAAGTTATCGATGAAACCCATTTCAATTCAAACGCCTCCAATTTCCAGTAAGGCTCTGCTTCGCAATGACAATTAATAAGTCTCAGTGACAGAACTTACAAAAGGTTGGCATTGATTTGAGGCAAGATTGCTTTTCACATGGCCAACTATACGTTGCATGCTCAAGAGTAAGCTCAGCGCACAGCTTGGTCATATTACAACCGGAGGTCTGAACTGACAACGTGGTATACAAAGAGATCCTTAACAAAAAATTATTGGTATACAGTAATCCCTCACCTATCGCGGGGGTTACATTCCAGAGCCCCCCGCGATAGGTGAAAATCCGCGAAGTAGCGACCTATATTTATTTTATTATTTATACATATTTTAAGGCTTTATAAACCCTTCCCACACTCTTATAAACCTTTCTCACTCTCTTGTTAACCCTTCCCACACTCTTATAAACACTTCCTATGCTCTTAAACACTTTCTACATTCTTAAACACCTCAGACCAACACTGCACGCAGCGATCAGACGTCAATGTGTCTGCACTCGCTTTGTGAAGGGGGGCAGCTGAACTGACGCTGAGCAGAAATGGACTTTGTGCTGCTTCTGCCAAAATGCCTGCTTGTTGCTCTGCGCGAGGAGTGTGTGTGTGTGTGTGTGTGTGTGTGTGTGGGTGTGTGAGAGCTGAACGCACCTTCGCTCAAACCCCCCCTCCCCGGAAGCGCAGTACACTCCTGCCACTTCGCATTGTCAAGGGGGTGGGGAGCTGAATGAACGCTAAGGAGAAGTGGACTTTGTGCTGGCTTTGTGCTGGTTGTCGCTCTGCGTGTCAATAATTTAAAAGCCTGTACTGTACATCACCAATTTTCCTCTCTCACTGTCTTGTCTTGCGTGAAGTTAAAATGTTTTATAATAGTGAGATGTTACTCATATCCTTAGCCCGACATCCACATATCATATGTGTTAACAAAGTGTGTTTTATAAGTTTACATGTGTTTAAAGCATGTGGGATGGGTATTTTAAGGCTTAAACTAAAAAAATGTTTATTTATATGGTCTTTCTATATCGCGGATTTTCTCCTGTTGCTGATGGGTCTGGAACATAACTTCCGCGATAGGCGGGAAATCACTTGTATTTAAAAACCCGCAAAGTCGTGAATCCGCGAAAAGTGAACCGCGAAGTAGCGAGGGATTACTGTATTTACCCTCAGTTTTAAAAGGTTTACTTTTCTTCTTAATAAAAATTTTAAAGCAGTACTTCGCTGCTGCGAAGCGCGGGTATTTTGCTAGTATACTATAAAAGAGACCAGAAAATTTGGTTTATTGATTGCAAATGAGATTTATCAGTACAAAAAACAAAATTGGAATTATTTTTTTTAACAAATTGGTTTAAGACCATGGCGCAAAAATGAATACACCCAATGAAGGTCTAAGGAATAACACTTGATAAAATGCTAACTAACAGGAATTCAACAACAAATGAGTCTGATCAATCATCACGCGTGTGACCACCAGATAGCTGACAATTAACACTAGAATTACCAGAGCCTACGAGAAAACTCGTAGATCCGGCCCACCTTAAATCTGTTCAGCGTCTTTTGTCCTGTAAATGTGCCGATTAAGACAAGCAGCAAGCAGCCGGCTGTTCCATCCCCCACCGTCACAGAACATTCACTAAGTTTTCCCAGCTCATGCCTTGTTTGATTATCTGGGAGTGAACTGCTGGAGTTTTAGAGTGGAAATAATAGATCATTATTTGGAACACATGCATTTCATGGGTGTTCCGTTTCTACACTAATCTGTGTAAAAACATTGTTAAAACAGAAACTTTTTCATATTTTAGTAATAAATGTTACAAAATGTAGGCATAAACTATAGAATGTGTGAAGCCTGAAGTCCAAAGATCAAATAAACACTTTCACAAAAGGTTCAAGGATGATACAACAGCTTCCGTGGTGTAGCGGTAAGATTTGCTGACTTGTAATCTAGGGGCCACCGGTTCAATCCCCACTGCCTCCTATATTTGCCATTTTCAGTAGTGAGCTGCTCTTATTGTTAATATTATACAGTACACACATACATTAGGTTTGCGTCTGTAACAGACCGTGTACATTTATAGTACTGTACTTGTAAAAATTACCTTTTTTTTTTCACTTTTATTCTCTCACTCACGATCACGATACATACTACTGCCCTAGGAATCTCACTCTGTTAGTTTTTATTTGAAACTGGGAATAACTGTAGATGTGAGTGGTGTTTTGAGGCAATGGAACTGGACATTCTCTGATCTGGAGGGATAAAAGCTGACACACAAACGCTGGTGAATCTGCCTTCTTCGTATCTCACCGTTACTTTATTTTTTATTCAGTTTTATTAAGTGTTCCTGCTCACGCAGAACTAGTATGCACCTTATGATGTCAAAAAAAAAAAAAAACACAGACGTAGGTATATATGATATTTTGAAGAAATCATTTTATGACCTGAATAGTACCAATCAGAAAACATCATCGCACTAATGCAATATTATTTGGAAACGAACAGCGTCAGATCGAGTGTGAACTTACGCTGTAGAAGAGTGGCATGCAAGGGTGTCATCCACAAAGGAAGCCACTGCTAAAGCTCATGCACAAAACAGCTCACTTATTTGCCAGGGTCCATACCGACAATGGTGAAGACTACTGGAAGTCTGTACTTTAAGATAATGAGACAAAGGTAAATCTTTTGGGAATTGATGGCATCCAAACTGTATGGCGTTGTAAGGGTGAGGAGTACAATAAGAAATGTATGATACACACATTAAAGCACACATGAATTGAGTGTTGGTGTGCTGCAGGTGTCAAGAAATTGCACTTCTGTAACGACATCTTGAAATCACAGGTGTATTGTGAAATACTGAAGGAGAAGAAGCTGCCATCTCTCCGTGCTCCAGTGTCCAGGCCCTCTTTAAACATGAAAATGAGCCAAAACATATATCCAAGGCTACTGCTGAATTTCTGAGGAACAAGGTGAAAGTAATTCATTGGCCAAGCATGTCACCCTACCTCTATCCAATAGAAAGCATGTGGGAAATTCTCCATCTAACAGGATGGAGAAGGATAAACGTGGCAGTATGTCGCCAACCTGTTCATTCCATATCTAGAAGTGTTGGTGCTGTTCTTAAAAATCATGGAGGCCATGCAAAATACTAGATTTGATGGAATTTGTTGTAGGGTGTATTCATTTTTGCAGCACCTCATTTGAATAAAATGTATTAATTTCTTATTCTAATGTTGGTGGTGGCCTTGCTTTTATATTGGTTATAAAACAAATGTTTAATTAATCTCAGTTCTAGATAGATAGATAGATACTTTTTTTAATCCCAAGGGGAAATTCACATACTCCAGCAGCAGCATACTGATACAAAAAACAATATTAAATTAAAGAGTAATAAAAATGCAGGTAAAAACAGACAATAACTTTGTATAATGTTAACGTTTATCCCCCCGGGTGGAATTGAAGAGTCGCATAGTTTGGGGGAGGAACGATCTCCTCAGTCTGTCAGTGGAGCAGGACAGTGACAGCAGTCTGTCGCTGAAGCTGCTCTTCTGTCTGGAGATGACACTGTTTAGTGGATGCAGTGGATTTTCCATAATTGATAGGAGCCTGCTAAGCACCCATCGCTCTGCCACAGATGTCAAATTTTCTAGCTCCATGCCAACAATAGAGCTTGCCTTCCCTCACCAGTTTGTCCAGGCGTGAGGCGTCTTTCTTCTTAATGCTTCCTCCCCAGCACACCACCGCGTAGAAGAGGGCGCTCGCCACAACCGTCTGATAGAACATCTGCAGCATCTTATTGCAGATGTTGAAGGACGCCAGCCTTCTAAGGAAGTATAACTGGCTCTGTCCTTTCTTACACAGAGCATCAGTATTGGCAGTCCAGTCTAATTTATCATCCAGCTGCACTCCCATGTATTTATAGGTCTGCACCATCTGCACACAGTCACCTCTGATGATCACGTAGTCTATGAGGGGTCTGGGCCTCCTAAAATCCACCACCAGCTCCTTGGTTTTGCTGGTGTTCAGGTGTAGGTGGTTTGAGTCACACCATTTAACAAAGTCCTTGAAGAGGTTCATATACTCCTCCTCCTCCTGCCCACTCCTGATGCAGCCCACGATAGCAGTGTCGTCAGTGAACTTTTGCACGTGGCAGCACTCAGAGTTGTATTGGAAGTCCAATGTATATAGGCTGAACAGGACCGGAGAAAGTATAGTCCCCTGCGGCGCTCCTGTGTTGCTGACCACAATGTCAGACCTGCAGTTCCCGAGATGCACATACTGAGGTCTGTCTGTAAGATAGTCCACGATCCATGCCAATAGGTATGAATCTAATCCCATCTCTGTCAGCTTGTCCCTAAGGAGCAGAGGTTGGATTGTGTTGAAGGCGCTAGAGAAGTCTAGAAACATAATTCTTACAGCACCACTGCCTCTGTCCAATTGGGAGAGTGATCGGTGTAGCATATAGATGATGGCATTCTCCGCTCCCACCTTCTCCTGGTATGCGAACTGCAGAGGGTCGAGGGTGTGACGGACCTGTGGCCTCAGGTGGTGAAGCAGCAGCCTCTCCATGGTCTTCATCACATGTGACATCAGAGCGACAGGCCGGAAGTCGTTCAGCTCACTAGGACGTGATACCTTTGGGACTGGGGTGATGCAAGATGTTTTCCAAAACCTCGGGACTCTCCCCTGTTCTAGGCTCAGGTTGAAGATACACTGTAGAGGACTCCCCAGCTCCGACGCACAGACCTTCAGCAGTCGTGGCGATACTCCATCTGGACCTGCTGCTTTGCTGGCGCGAAGTCTCTTCAGCTCTCTGCTCACCTGCACTGCTGTAATTGTGGGTGGGCATGTTTCTCCTATGCTGGTATCAGCAGAAGGATGGGTGGAGGGTGCAGTACTCTCAGGTGAGATTGGGTTAGGGTGGTCAAACCTGTTAAAGAAGTTGTTCATTTGGTTTGTTCTCTTCATGTCTCTCTCGATGGTGGCACCCTGCTTTGAGCTGCAGCCAATGATGATCTTCATCCCATCCCACACTTCCTTCATGCTGTTATTCTGCAACTTCTGCTCCAGCTTTCTCCTGTACTGCTCCTTCGCCGCCCTGAGCTGGACTCTGAGTTCCTTCTGTACGCGCTTGAGCTCATGCTGATCACCGCCTTTAAAAGCCCTTTTCTTCTGGTTCAAAAGGCCCTTGATGTCACTTATAATCCATGGCTTGTTGTTAGCATAGCAGCGTACAGTTCTTACTGGAACTACAATGTCCATACAGAAGTTGATGTAGTCAGTAGTGCAGTCAACAACCTCCTCAATGTTCTCACTATGTGATCCCTGCAGGATATCCCAGTCTGTAGTTCCAAAGCAGTCTCTCAGTGCCTGCTCTGCCTCAGGTAACCACTTCCTGAATGAGCGTGTGGTTGTAGGTACGACCCTCACTCTTGGTTTGTAGTGAGGCTGAAGCAGAACCAGGTTATGATCTGCTTTCCCAAGCGCAGGCAGCGGGGTGGCGCTGTATGCGTCTTTAACGTTTGCATACAGTAAGTCAATAGTCTTATTTCCCCAGGTGTTACAGTCCACATACTGGGAGAAGGCAGGTAATGTTTTATCCAGCGTCACATGGTTAAAATCTCCAGCGATTAGCACAAGCGCCTCAGGGTGCTGCGTTTGTAACTTAGCAACAGCAGAATGGATGATGTCACTCGCTATCTCCAAGTCCGCCCGAGGAGGGATGTAAACAATAACAACAATGACGTGTCCAAGCTCTCTGGACAAGTAATTGGGACGCAAACTTACGGCCAACAGTTCGATGTCCCTGCAGAAAGTGGAGACTTTGACGTTAACATGTCCAGAGTTACACCACCTTGTATTGACATAGAGAGCTAGACCCCCTCCTTTGTGCTTCCCGCAGGTACTTGCGTCTCTGTCCACTCTAACTGTGCTAAACCCGGGTAGCTCCACGTTAGCATCTGGGATAGTGGTAGTTAGCCACGTTTCGCAAAAGCACAACAAACTTCATTCTCTGTAGGTTCTGACATTTTTCACCAGCGCAGCCAGTTCGTCGATCTTATTTGATATTGAATTCACATTTCCCAGGATCACAGAAGGCACCGAAGGCTTTCTCGCAAGCCTCTTCATTTTTAGCAAAGCTCTGCTAATTATTCTGGTGTTTACTGAGAAATGAATAAAAATCTTAATTTTCAAAGGGGGTGTACTCATTTATGCTGAGTACTGTAAATTGTATGTTTTTTTTTTGTTCTTAATTTTGCCCTATACAGCTTCTTGTATTAGGAATTTGTTAGGTCTTGCATACCCCTTGGGGTCTACGCGCAGGGTCAGCCATAGTACAGTACTCCTGGAGCAATTGCAGGTTAAGGGCTTTGCTCAAGGGCCCAGCAGAGTAGAATTTCTTTTGGCAGTAATGGGGAGTCAAACTGGCAAACTTACGGATACCAGCGCAGATTCTTAGCCTCAGAGCCACCACTCCGCCCTATACGCTTCCCAAGGGCAAAAAACTTATAGGCTCGTTGTATCATTTATAAGGTCCTGTGCTGATAACACAAAGTATAGCTTAAATATTTTTGTACATGCAATTCATTGTTATGTAAAGTACATCTGGGTAATTCCATGTTAAATCATCACACTTTTGGACCTCATCATCACAGATTTTAACGAGATTTGGCATGCTGATTTGGTCATATGAGTAACCCATGGAACCAAAATTGCACGTGTCTTGGATTAATATAAAGGGAGATTTAAGTTAATAAACTTTGAACTTATTTGGGTGGGTTACGACTTTGACTGGATATGTCTCCCTAAATATAATAATGGTTCCCATGTTGTTTTAAAGCTCTTTTCCAACTCTACATTTTTCCTCAACACTATACTATCCCCAAAATGAAAAATTACATGTTATGAGTAAACTTATATTTTAAAATTGGCCATTTTTTTTACTAAAGCTATTTTATAATGTCATGAACATCATATGACCAAATCAGCACGCCAAGTTTTGTTAAAATCTCAAAATGAATATATGTATGGAAATGTTTCACATTTAAATTTTTAATGATACATGTCTAAAGTCTACTTATCCATCCATTATTAAATTTGCCTTATCCAGTTCAGGGTTGTTGGAGCTAGAGCCAATCCTAGCAGACACAAACCAGGAATGAACTGAGCACTAGTGTTTTATTTTTATTTTATTTTTTTACTTTATTATACTTTATTAATCCCAATGAAAATTACTTGTTTTTTTTGCATACCCCTTGGGGTCAGAGCGCAGGGTCAGCCATTGTACAGCGCCCCTTATACAATAGAACTCAAAAATCTACGCATCCTTATTGCAATTTCAGCCTTTTGTGATGAAAAGGTTGAAATTAAGACAGAGTTTACCAAACATTTTTTATGGTGGATATTAGTCAATTTAGCATTTCCTGGGGCTTCATTTATAAAACTTTGCATGGATTCGAGGGTGAAAACATGTACATGCATAAAAATAGCAGAATGCGTATGCCAAAAAAAGCTTATTTATAAAATCTGGCTTACACACATTTCTATGCATGCGCTCGTCTAACATCATATAATGGAGTATGCTAATCACCCTCATACAATACATATGCAATCACAATGCCACAGAACTTCATTGGCCAGTGGAGCAGCATCTCTCTTGATGCATCAAGATCCTGAAACTGCATTCAAGTGGATCAGACTGTGCTCCTCAACTGAGAGTGCAACATCAAGCACTCCTCCTCTGTGTTCTGGGGGGTCAGGGAATTGTGTAAAGCGCCAGCATCTTAGTGTGTATCCACTATCACCTGGCACATTTAATGATATGATTGCTTTTACAAAGAATGGTACACACCATATTAAAAACTAAGGGTTCAGTCAGTTACCTTCTGAACACGTCAGCTACCACGTATAGCACCATGATGTCTGTCAATGCTACTTTGCCTCAAAATAAATGAATCCCGGGCTAACCCAGGCCATGGAGACATGATATTTGTCATCACAATGACATGTGCGTTAACAGAATGTAACTACTTAAGTTAACAAAAGCAGCATTATTCTTGCTAGGCTCCATTATTGCAATATGAGTGCAGTAAATTCCTCCACTTATGTTAGGAGAACTGGACGCTGATGCAAAGCAAAGTACCTCTTTATGTTGACAAAAACATGTTGTTTATATATGTGTATCTAGACCATATGAAAACTGGATTTAATGCCCCACTGGTCAGTTTAAAGACTTCTAGAACAGCAGGCACAATGGAGCAAAACGTTGCTGAGATATTCCTGACCTGTTGGTCAATTTACTGAGATCTGACAACAGGTAGCCAATTTGTCAAAGAAATATCTTAAGTGCCAAGACACAGAATTGGCTCCATATAAAATGGAACTAAAATACAGTCTGTACATCATTTTAATCACTTTTGAGGTATAATATGTTTGTTATGTTGATGCACATTAAAATAGAGGCTCAATGATATGAATTGTTATGTACATGAGTCTTCATTTAGCTGGTTTGGCTGAATTTAACCACTTGATTCAGGGTGTTGTCACTCCCCAGTTTCTCCAAAATGCTACATACACATGGGTCAGAGTTGCCTTACATACACACATGTTCCCCTGTCATGTTTTCTTTTATAAATCCCAATGTATCCTTATAAAGTTGTGTACACACTCTTTACAAGAGAGTTCAACCTCACTCAGATGATGTTAATCTCATACACCATTGTACACATATGAAGTACCACATGTAAGCATTTAAGAACTTCTTATACCTCATTTGGTCTCTCTGTTTCTCTTTTGAGATCTTGGCCAAATATCCTCTAGTATCTTACACCTAAGTCCCAGTACAAACTTAGGGTCAAATGCATCTAGTGGCTCTCATTCTGTTCGCCATATGTTATAGGTAGCAGGGGTCTATATACTCCCTACAATACCAGTTTGCTGCCACCAGATGACATGGGGGAATTCTTTTACTTTATTGCCCCCTCCCCCATTGCCACTCTCTATTACACTATTTCATTCATTATTTTATATTGCTGTTGAGCATTGACATGTGCTGCTTTTTCTTACTTGAACCCCTGTTGTACCACAATATATACACATGGATAAACAGAGAATTTTAGGATCCAAAATAGACTGAAAAAAAACAGATTTTGGCTTATCTCAGGCAATAGCTCAAGCCTATTAAAATGATTACTGCAGCGTTTATTTCTATTCAGTTAAAAGGTGGAATTCGGACTTTCTTTGATGTATAAAATGCATTAGATAGCAAAAAGTATTGACAAGGCTATTATTGTTTTAGAAAAATTTTTATGTAATAGCATAAGTGTTTTAAAGGAATACTCCACCTAAAAATAATATGGATTTTTAAATGTTACTTACAAGTACCCTATGTACTTTATGTTGATGGCCAAGAAAAAAATTTTAATCTCATGTTTTCATGCAGAATGAGAGAAAACCGTTCATGATATAACAGAATGTTAGGTTGACCCATTCTGTTCAGCAGCAAATGATGTCAAAAATGACCCTGGAGCAAATTTAAACTTCTCATATTTCTCTTGTTGCATAATCCACATGTCCACTGTCTATTCAAATATGTAAAATGTGCAAAATGTATACTTATTTCTGGAAAAACCACTGTAGAATGTAAACAGGAAAGACTTATTCAGATAAAGCAGATCTTCAATTGAAAAGTAATAAATTGTTTGTGGGGATGAAATAAGGGAATATTGTTCCTTAAGGGTTTTGCAACATCCTACACCCTTTTTGGACCACTATATTTCTCAAAGAAAGGTCTAGAGATGAAAATAAATGGGAAAGAACTGTCTTTTAGAAATTCAACATGGCCAAACACAACACACAGTTAGACAAAATGATGTACCCTTAGAGAAAAGCTGTAATTCAGCAGGATAATAAATTTTTATCCATATTTGTTAAGAAGAAAATTCTGAACCTGGGGCCTTACTGTGGTCCAGCTTTGGCTGGCACAAACCTTTGTGCACACAGATAATGGTGTCCTCCCATGACTCCAGCACACTTCCTGTTGCCTGATGAGAATTGTAGTCCCCAAAATCAGCACTGGTTTTTGAATCGCTCCCCCTTCATTACAACCTCTCTCCCTGATATGATATACCCTTTATTTTAAGTTGTACCAGTGGCAACACTTGCAAAATTTTGTAAAAATCTGTTCAGATGTTTTTGTGTGATTGGCAATGAAACAAACAGTTTAACAGGCAACCAAACAGCTTATGATTGTATTTATATAGATTTTATTTTTATAGATAACAAAGGAAAGAGGTAAAGCAGTACCTTATCAGACCAAAAATGGAAATATACTTAGATAAGAAGTAAATTTACCAAATTATTTTTGTGTTAAAGAAAACTTTTAACCAGTGCAATACAGAAACTGATTATTCAATTTAAATCTTTGAAAATGTTATATAGTGTAAGACTTGGTAATATTGAATCCAGTGTAAATAATTCAAGATGTTAATGCTTATCTTGTATCTGTCCAATGGATGTACCTTCAGTAAATCCACCAGTGATTTTTGCCAGTATATTTTCTGTATCTCATGTAAAAGATTCTTGTTTTTCTTAAGCTACATGGCCCCTGTTCAAAACTGCATGCAACTTTCCAATTATATTTTTATATAAAACTACAGCAACAGAAAAATGTTTTTTGAACTCATGTTGCCATAATTATCTGCTTAGTTTCTCTTTTTATATTCTCTAAGGGGTCTCCCAGCACAAAAGGTGATATGTATCAGCATTGATTTATCATCACTGGTGTCCTGACTGAAGACACCATATATACTATATGCCGGCTTGCTCCGGCGACCTTTAAAACTATGTACTGGCCGACAGGCACGTGCGATTGCAGCTGCTATATGCCAGCTTGCTCCCGCAACCTTTAACACTATGTGCCAGCCGACAGGCACACGTGATGGCAGCCGCTAGATGGCACGTGGCAGCTAATGGTATGTTTGTTATCCAAAACCTGCAAAAGCTAATGCTCAAATTCAAGTATTTCACAGTTAAAAGAATTATTAAATGAAATTACAAAAAAAACTAGCTAATTAGCAATAGTATTGCTGGCTTATAATTATTTCAAAGACCATGGGAAACGGCAGGTGACCGGTGACTTAACACCGTGAAGCGTTGAGTGTACAATGTCATTACCCAAATTCTATGTACAATTGTGTTTCCCCATGGATAAGTCGACCCTGTTTTTTTGAATGAATTTTAAGGCATAAAATTTTTGACTTATACGTGAGTATCTACGGTAATCATAAATCAGGAATTGAAAGGTGGATCTCTGCCTTTATTAAGGAAGTATCTTTCCATGTGATCATTCCTGTCCTTTTACATACTGTACAATATGCAACAGATTGGGTCGTTTAAACTTTTTAAAATAAAATTGTATTTATTGAATATTTGATTCATTCATATCTGAATAAGTAGCTTTATATTATCAATGTTAATGTAAAAGAACTTGAAACTCATGTATCATTTATTATATAAATATTAGCTAAGTTGGATTTACAACACCTTATACAATGCCCACGGCCATCAAGATACGTGTATGTCATTATGATATCAAATGTCATTTGCACCACAAGTTGCAAATGTATGTTTTACATGACTCCTGTTCC
Organism: Erpetoichthys calabaricus; assembly: GCF_900747795.2. Classification (NCBI taxonomy): domain Eukaryota; kingdom Metazoa; phylum Chordata; class Cladistia; order Polypteriformes; family Polypteridae; genus Erpetoichthys; species Erpetoichthys calabaricus. Next base: position 54,547,572 of record NC_041410.2, on the reverse strand, counting down.
AGACACAGAGGCAGATATCCTGATTTCATAGCTTGTCCTGGTTACATATGTCTACAAAATAAAGAGCAAAATGGGGAAATTTTTAAGTAAAAGCATCAAAAATCTAGATTATGTTTAAACAATGTGACATTGACTACATATGAATTTAAACCAGATGTGCAGCGTATCCCACTTTATTTGTGAACAGTGTTACTATACTTGTTTATAGTTCTGTTAAACATAAATTGTTTTGGGAGGGTGATGGTGTTCTCATTTGGAAGATGCATTATACAATAAAGTTTATATTTTGAATTCAGTGCAATACTCATAATTGGACAAGATGCCCTTCCTCACATAACAAAGCTAAGTATCCAAATACAGTTAATGTTTAGAACAAAAGAGACAAGAGAGTTTTCAGTACCCGCTTTCTTGACTGGAGGATCATGTAGGGAAATATCTCCAACTGTACCATTAGATGGACATCTTACCCCTTGACTGGTAAATGTCCTACCATCCCCCATCTTCAGGCATCTGCATCTGGACAGTTTCTTCATGGACAAGCTGTTCAGAGGCAAAATTGGGATTTTACTGCATTAAATATAGGAGTTCAATTCTGGGAGGTTTCCTGGAAAGAATAATTTACTGTAAGGACAATACCTGAGCACATAAGTAGCAGATTATACTGTAAGACTTACAGAACTGGTGATTTTAAAGATGATGACTAAGCTGCTGAATATCGGCCAAAATTTGGTCTCTTGTAATTTTTGCCATGAATTTCCAAATTAATGCTATACTATGTTCGATAATAATGACACTTGCATGTACCACATTTTAAAGAAGCAATGACGAAACAAGAAAGCAGCTACAGTATATCTAGAAAGTTTGAAAGAACAAAAAGTTTTAAGCAGTGTACGCTTAAATTACTACTGTAAGTAAAATTTTGTCTTTTGACATACTCTGGGAGCCAATAGTGAACCTAGTGATTTTTGTATGTTCAAATGTCTACTAGAATATTAACAGTAGTAGTGTGTACTATGGAGTAAATATAATTATAAAGAGTTTGCTGCATTCATCGTGCTGTTTCATTTAATCCTGCCAGCTGTTCAGGTGTTCTTGGATTTTCAGTAGTATCTATTCTTATTTAAGTAGCCTTTGATGGTGACTTTTACATTGCCAGTTTTCTCTGTCAAAGCTTTCCCACATCAATCATTTAACAAACTCTCAGTATTGTCTTACTAAATACAGCAGCATATCAAAAGCAGAAGTATACCTATTTAATTCTCAGTGATAAGAAGACTTTTGTTGTGATGTTTGGGTGATATGGGGATTTCTGATCCAAGATTTAACCCTCTTTAAGAAGAAAAGCTGCCAAAGCAAATTAGCATGTACCACTTTTACTCCTCTCATTCTAAAACACATTCAATTGATATTGTAAGACCCTACCATTCATGAACAGAGTTCCAGTAGTTTGTAAAATTGTACCCTTAATTCTTTTTTAAACTCAAGTACAGTGTAAAACAAAATGTACTTTCATGAAAACGTTTTTTTTTCCCCCTCAAGCATTCACATACCAAGTTAAACTGAATTAGCCAGTAAAGCCAATCACAACTTAGATTGTGTCTTCCTCCTGAGCATACTGCTATGAAATCTCTACATACTGCTAATGCTAAAGAATAGATTGCTGCATTTATCAATGGATTTACCTGATCCATTCCAACCTGGAATCAGATTGTGAGTGATATAGATGACTTATGAATTATCAGAGCAAGGTGAGCCTGTCAATGTTTTATTTTCTTTTGTCCAATAAGCCATGGAAACAGAAAAATAAAAGCCTAACATTCTAAATGAAAGTTGGCAATCCTCTGCATGTAGACTGATTAGATGGCATAAATCAATGACTACAAAGGTCTGTCTATGATATTGAGTCACGTTCAGGGTTCTTTTTCTATAAATAGTGTTTCATCTGAGTAACAGATTAATGTTTGATGTATTTCTTCAGCAATTGTTGCTGCCAGTAACTATGTAGTCAAATCCATTCCGATTAAACACAGCTGTCCAGAGGACTTGTTCCACACCTTTACAAGTTAGAGTACACCAGAAGAATGGCAATGCATTGATGTCAATGAAAACATGCCAACTCCAGCAAGTTAATCAAACCAAGGGCTTCTGGAGAAGTGTTACTAGAGCAGTCCATAGAAGAAAACAAACAAATTAGATAATAATAACTAAAAAAATAAGTTAAGACAGTTTGACCTTTCCTACATATTGGTCTATATATTTTGTTTTTTAATTTTTTTTTTTTTTTTTTTGCTACTTTAGCAGTAAAGGTATGCTTAATACTTCATAAAATGAAGTGCCCACTCACATTAAATTGAAAAAAATAACTGAAGTAACAGAAGCAATATAATAGACATTTGTGTTTTCACAATATCCAGGCAATTTATTTGGGAATTTGTAGTCTGCCATTAACTGTCAGAATTAATATAACTCTATATTTTTCCATCCATCCATTTTCTAAACCGGCTGATCAAGAACAGGGTCACAGGGAGACTGGAGCCAATCCTGGTAAGCATTGGAGACAAGGAAGGAACAATCTAGCCCATCACATGGTGACTCCATATTTGTGTCTAAAGCACCAATTTTCAGGGCTGTAACAAGAAAACCAAATAACCACCTTATTATGGAATTGTGATGCCAAGGACTCGCTGTCTTTCATTCTTTTGCCACTTTGCATCTTAAACAAAGTGATTTTTTAATAATCTAGCAGTCATTTTCTATCTCATCTTTCCATTCTTCTACCTGCAGTGACTTACTCATATGTCGCTGTCAAGTTTTCTGATTAGTGTCATCATCTCGGAGAACACTGGTATGACAGATGCTTCTTATTCTTGAATCATTCTGGTGCAGTTGTATTTTTGCCTCTCATTCAGTTAAGAACAGCCTCTAATGTACCAGAACTACTACTTAATTTGTTTTGACAACATTTTTTTGATTAGCTCTTTGAATTCTGTTCTTGCTGGTCTGTGCACTGATTTTACCTGTCCTGCTACATTCCTGTCATCATGACTCCAGTCTTCAGATTGTATCCAACATAATCCCAACATGCACAGAACAGTAACTCACCATCGCGTGATAGCGAATATCTTGTGGTAATTCAAGCACTTGGATGTTCATCTGAAGGTGTGGATTATTGCTAAAGGCAGAAGACCACACACTTAGAAGTGGGCGAAAGATGAGGCCTTTCATAGACTGACAATAGCATTGTTCGTGAAACGTCAGAGTGTGAGTGTTTGGTTCCTTTCTATTTTTATGACATTAGGAACAATTATATAAATGAGAAAAGAACCGGGTACTTACTGATGGCAAAGTACAGATACAATATTTGTAGTTGTACTTGTGTTTATAGCATAATTTTAGGGAAAAGATGAAACAAAAAAAACAACTGACGAAAATGATTGCTCCTCTATAGAGAATAAGAGCTGTAAGTCAAATGTCCTCTCTAAAAGGATATAAAGTATGTTCTCTGGGTTACCCGTGTTCTTGGGTTCTTCACAGGTAAAGAACAATCTTTTTTAAAATGTCTGTCACCTTGTCATTTCAAAGGTCAATTTCATACCTCTAATTCTACTTTTGTGTGGTTGGTTTTATTTATTTATTTATCTGTGAATCTATGAATAAATGAGAAATCACTTTCAGGTCTCCACTTTCCTTCTGTGGAGGATGTGCACATTCAGTATCTCAGTTGTAATTGTAATATTGGAATCATGCTTTGGTGCTCATTTTTTATGTATATGGGATTAGAACATCACTCTGTTATTTAAGAAAGGTCCCACTACTGTTCTTGTTATCTCCTTCTTTAAATATATGAACATATGATGCAGATATAGCACCTCAGCTGTCTTGAATTTTATATCTTCCCAATTTAGATAATGTGTGGAACTCGTCCCCAAACTACCTCATATGGATATACTACATATTTTGCACTATTCTGTTTTCTGAAAATGTTGTATCTCACATACATGACCTGACATTTACAAATGACGAACCTCAATTGCATCTAGCTACTGTTTGCTGTCTCTAACTGGAGCTACTGCTTTCAAACCATCTACTATACCTTCATACTTTGAGGTATCAGCTTATGTTCCAAATATGCATACAATTTCCTTCAGTTATACAAATCTGAATAATATTGACCCTTGTAGAATTCCACTCAATTCATCATTGAAAAAGATGTCATACCCATAAGAATTAGTTTGTTGCTTTATGCCTTTTAGCCACCACCTTTTAAAACCGAGTAACAAGTGCCAGTACTTATTGCCTAACATTAGTAAAACATTAGAAATATGTGAGACATACACTATTATAAAGGATATTTCAAGATAGAGTACTAATGTTGTCATATTCTTTACAGTTCCAGAAAGGCTCCGATTAATATTTTTTAATAATGTCTTGAATTAGTTATTAACACTAGAATTACCAGACCCAACGAAAAAACCCGTAAATCCGGCCCACCTTAAATCCCTTTGCACCTCTCCATCAGCATCTTTTGTCTTCTAAATGTGTTGATAAGCGCAAGCAGCCTGCTATACCATCCCCCCAATGCCTCAGAACAAGCAAGAAGTTCTCCCACTTGCTACAAGTCAAGTCAGGTTGGGGAGCATGCACTGGTACAGTGTGTTGCCGCACCCACTACACGTCGAAACAGCTCAGGATCCTGGTTGGCAAACCCCCAGGCAGATATGCGGTCCAGTCCTACCCTCCGGAAATGACCCTCTATCAGCCGTAGCCAGGTGTTACGTGGGCGACCCCTTGGCCTGGTCCAGCCACTTGGGTCCCCAAAATTGAGGATCTTATGAGCCGGTTCACCCTCGGGGAAACACGCCACATGGCCGTAGTGCCGTAACTGATGCTCCCTCAGAATGCAGGTAATGTACCTCATTCGGGACTCCATGAACAACCGCTCATTTGACACAAAGTCAAACCAACAGTACCCAAGGATTTTCCGGACAGACACAGTTCCAAAGGAGTCCAGTCTTCGTCTCAGGTCACTAGATAGCGTCCATGTCTCACAACCATATAGTAAGACAGGAAGCACCAGGACTCTAAAGACTTGGACTTTCGTCCTTTTGCATAGATATCGGGAGCGTCACACCCCTTTCCAGCTACCTCATGACCCCCCATGCTCTCCCAATCCGTCTACTGACTTCACAGGAAGAGTCACCAGAGACATGAATGTCACTGCCAAGGTAAGTAAACCTCTCAACAAGGTCAACACTCTCTCTGCAAACAGACACAATGCTGATGGCTGTGCCCAAAAGGTCATTAAAGGCCTGGATCTTGGTTTTTATCCAGGACACTCGCAAGCCCAGACACTCAGACTCCTCACTCAGTCTCTCGAGCGCCCCGATCAGAGCCTCCATTGACTCCACGAAGATCACAGCATCGTCAGCAAAGTCAAGATCCGTGAATCTTTCTTTACCAACAGATGCCCCACAGCCGCTGGACCCCACGACCTTGCCCAACACCCAGTCCATACAAGCATTGAACAGAGTAGGAGCAAGAACACATCCCTGACAAACCCCAGAATCAACTGGGAAAAACGCAGAAGTCCTGCCTACACTCTGCACAGCACTCACAGTACCAGTGTATAGGCCAGCCATGATATCCAGCAACCTCGAGGTGATCCCGCTAACCCTCAGGATGTCCCACAGGGCAGCTCGATCAACTGAGTTGAACGCTTTGCGAAAATCGACAAAGGCTGCAAAGAAACTCTGCCAATATTTGCGTTTGCACTCTATGAGAACCCTCAGTGCCAGGATGTGGTCGATGGTAGACTTCTTAGGCGTAAAACCAGACTGTTCCGGCCGCTGGTAGGTGAGGAAGTGATCACGGATCCTATTGAGAACAACCCTAGCAAGGACCTTACCTGGCACCGAGAGCAGTGTTATCCCCCTGTAGTTGCTGCAATCCAAGCGATCACCCTTCCCTTTCCAGATAGGGATGACAAGTCCCATTTTCCAGTCAGTTGGGGTGATACCAGTCTCCCAAATGGAAGCAAAGATTGCTTGCAATGCCAGGAGGACAGCCTTACCACCAGCCTGGAGAAGTTCACCCCGGATACCACAGATCCCTGCAGCCTTTCCCCCCCTCAGCTGGTTCACCACCTGTACAATCTCAGTGAGATTGGGTGGTTCACAGCTAATTGGAGGATCAGTCTCAAGAACCGTGGACCCAGAGATATCCAACGTCCTAGCCGGAGGATCAGCTTTGTACAACTGCTCAAAATAGCCAGCCCAGTGGGTCACAACTGCAGTGTCATCCGTAAGGACCGTTCCATCAACTGCCCTGACTGTGACTCTCCGAGGAACAGATTCAGATGTGCGTAATGCTTCGATTCCTCTGTAAGCAGGACGTGGGTCGCTAGACCACAGATGGTGTGTCACTTGCTCACAGATTCCTCTAACAAGTTCCTACCTTGATTGATTATATGGGAGTGAGCTACCCAGAATTGTAAGGGGAAATAATTTGATGTGTGTTTTGTGTCTACAACAATCTATGTAAACGCATCCTTTAAACAGAAACAGTTTTTCATGTTTTAGTAATAAATGACAAAATGTAGACATGAACTGTATAATGTGTGAAGGCTGATGGCCAAATATCAAATAAACACTTTCACGAAAGGTACAAATACAATACGACAGCTTCGGTGGTGCATCGGTTAGATCTGCCGACTTATAATCCAGAGGTCGCGAGTTCGAAACCATCTCCCCCACAAATTTACCGTTTTGAGTAGTTAGCTACTCTTATTGTTAATATTATACAATAAAAACATACATTTGATTTGTGTCTGTAACATCCATCCATCCATTATCCAACCCGCTGAATCCCAACACAGTGTTACGGGGGTCTGCTGGAGCCAATCCCAGCCAACACAGGGCACAAGGCAGGAACCAGTCCCGGGCATGGTGCCAACCCACAGCAGGACACATGTCTGTAACAGCCGGTGTAAATTTATAGCTTCTGCAGCCCCTTCAGTGTAATAGTAACCACAGCACAGAGAGAAGTGTGTACATCGCAACAGGTACACGTTGTAATTGTAGATAGGACAGCCCTTAGGTGTGTGGGAACTGTTAACATTTTGAATCTGATGATTGCATATCGTGCGGAACTGACCTGTCTGTACTATTCTTTTCTCTCCATGTCCTGGGGTACAAAAGAAACAGTAACATGCACCAAAATGTGGAGACTGCATAGACAAGATGGGGAAAAAAAACTGCAGTCACTGATAACAAGCACAAGAAGATGTGTGAATGAATATGAATAATGTTGCATCAGTGCCACAATGTTTTCCGAAATGTACTATACAGGTCATAAAATAAGTTATTCCAAATATCATATATACCTATGTCTTTGTTTTTTTGTCAGTGCGGCTTTGACATCATGGACCATAAGGTGCATACTAATTCGGCGTGAGCAGGAACACTCAATAAAATTGAATAAACAAAATTCAAGTGACGGTGAGATACGAAGCAGGCAGATTCACCATCGTTTGTGTGTCAGCTTTTATCCCTCCAGATCAGAGAATTTCCAGTTCCATTGTCACAAAACACCACTCACATCTACAGTTATTCCCAGTTTCAGATAAAAGTAACCGCGTCAGTTTGTGGGGGGAGTTGGGGGTGGGTATTATGTTGTATCTTGATCGTGACTGATAGAATAAAAGTAATAATAATAATAATTCTTTACATTTATATAGCACTTTTCTCACTACTCAAAGCGCTTTCCACACAGGGAGGACCCAGGAAGCGAACCCACAATCTCCTTACTGCAAAGCAGCAGCACTACCACTGTGCCACCTGTGATGTGATGTGAAAAGTGAAAAAAAACACTAACTTTTACAAGTGCTATAAATTTACACCGGCTGTTACAGACACAAATCAAATGTATGTTTTTATTATATAATATTAACAATAAGAGTAGCTAACTACTAAAAATGGTAAGTTTGTGGGGGAGATGGTTTTGAACTCACGACCTCTGGATTATAAGTCGGCAGTTCTAACCGCTGCACCACCGAAGTTGTCATATTGTACTTGTACCTTTCGTGAAAGTGTTTATTTGATATTTGCCCATCAGCCTTCACACATCATACAGTTCATATCTACATTTTGTCATTTATTACTAAAACATGAAAAACATTTCTGTTTTAAGGATGTGTTTACATAGATTGTTGTAGACACAAAACACACATCAAATTATTTCCCCTTACAATTCTGGGTAGCTCACTCCCAGATAATCAATCAAGGCAGGAACTGGGAGAACTTCTTGCCCGTTCTGAGGCGGTGGGGGGTGGTATAGCAGGCTGCTTGCTGCTTGGGCTTATCGACACATTTAGAAGACAAAAGATGCTGATGGAGAGGTGCGAAGGGATTTAAGGTGGGTCGTATTTACGAGTTTTTTCGTTGGCTCTAGTAATTCTAGTGTTAATAGTTTGTTAATTTTATGTGGAGAGATTTTTCTATTGATTAATTTTTCTAATGAAAGCAATTTTCAAATTTGAATATGTGGGGTATGTTTTTTCATTTATTCATCAATAATAAATGTGTTAAGGTGGACATGTTCAGATTTGAGACTGCACACAAATGAAATTTGAAAATGGGCTGCCACTGCCCAGGGAATTTTATCCATCCTAATAAAAGAATAAGTGTGTGTACATAAATGTGCCCATCTGGTAGATATGTCGCTGTCATCCATTTACAGTATATTCTTCATTCCAACAGATAGTGCATCACAGACATTAACACTGCTTTTATGAATCCTATACCAAATGCAATAGACCCTGCGCTCTGACTGCCAAACGTCATGTGAAAAGACAGTTTCCCCTCAGGGATTAGTACAGTGTACCAAATTAACAGAGACATATGCATTGCATTTGTCGATCCAACAGATGGTGCATCACTATATGCATTAAAAAATATGTTCCAAAAGTTGGCACACTGCAAAAGTTAATGCTGAATTCTACGTTAATTACTTAGATTTTAACATGACTTATGTGTTACATTTTAACTGTCTAATAGATGACAGCAGGGTGCCACTGTGTGATATTCATGGCCCCCACTGCTTATTGAAATTGACAGGTGATTTGATGTTTGCTGCTCTTCAGTAGAACAATGGAGATTGGATGTGCAAGAGCACTTGGGACACTAGAAGGAGCTCTAGTGTTATAGGTGCAAGTCGCCTTTGCAGCCTGTATGACCCTGGAAGTAGTATGTGGCTCAGGCTTAAGCATATCTAGAACCAATGTGACTGTGGAACAGGAGGAGAACATATGACAAATATTCTGCAGGCATGAGGAAGAGAGGCCAGAGTATCTAAGAGAGGTTGGTGGAGTGGATACATTCTTTAAGTGCACCTCACAATGTTTAGGGGTTTCATATCTTGTGAAGGTAGGCCTAGAACTGTGGTACTTAAAGTGGAGTCCATTGACTGCTGGTGGTCTGTGAGCTGATCTACTCATCATTCTTAAAAGAGCTTTCTTGCTGGTAAGGCCACATAAAACGTATTTAAGACCCCAATCATGGAGTGTCCTGTCTGACCAGAGGATAATGTCCTGCTCTGATCCCATACGGTTATAGAGATTGATTCATCTCCTTTTCTCTTTTGACATTTCTTCACACTTGCAGTCTTTTTCTTGTCCAGCCTAACTCAGTCACTACGTGGGACTCTTTATTTTTAAATCCACCTTGATTTTCACCTCAAATCCCAACCCCTGAGATCAATCTCTTTACAGTGATCCCTCGCTATATCGCGCTTCGCCTTTCGCGGCTTCACTCTATCGCGGATTTTATATGTAAGCATATTTAAATATATATCGCGGATTTTTTGCTGGTTCGTGGATTTCTGAGGACAATGGGTCTTTTAATTTCTGGTACATGCTTCCTCAGTTGGTTTGCCCAGTTGATTTCATACAAGGGACGCTATTGGCAGATGGCTGAGAAGCTACCCAACTTACTTTTCTCTCTCTCTCTCTTGCACTGACTTTCTCTGATCCTGACGTAGGGGGTGTGAGCAGGGGGGCTGTTCGCACACCTAGACGATACGGACGCTCGTCTAAAAATGCTGAAAGATTATCTTCACGTTGCTACCTTCTGTGCAGCTGCTTCCTGAAGCGACATGCTGCACGGTGCTTCGCATTCTTAAAAGCTCGAAGGGCACGTATTGATTTTTGACTGTTTGTTTTTATCTGTCTCTCTCTCTCTCTCTCTCTCTGTCTCTCTCCCTGCTCCTGACGGAGGGGGTGTGAGCTGCCGCCTTCAACAGCTTTGTACCGGCGGTGCTTCGCATACTTAAAAGCCAAACAGCCCTATTGATTTGTTTGCTTTCCTCTGTCTTTCTGACAGTCTGTGCTCCTGACACGCACTCCTTTGAAGAGGAAGATATGTTTGCATTCTTTTAATTGTGAGACAGAACTGTCATTTCTGTCTTGTTATGGAGCACAGTTTAAACTTTTGAAAAAGAGACAAATGTTTGTTTGCAGTGTTTGAATAACGTTCCTGTCTCTCTACAACCTCCTGTGTTTCTGCGCAAATCTGTGACCCAAGCATGACAATATAAAAATAACCATATAAACATATGGTTTCTACTTCGCGGATTTTCTTATTTTGCGGGTGGCTCTGGAACGCAACCCCCGCGATGGAGGAGGGATTACTGTATTCCAAAAGGATGTTGACACTGCTGCTTCTGATATATTAATTTGTAAAGTCTGTGTACACCATCTTCAAGACTTTAATCTGGCTATTAATGGCTACAACCTGTGTATTTGGAGCATAAACCCGGCCAGGCCTGAATGATAGGGTTGTAATGTAGAGTTTTCTTTACAGGTGGCCAGAGTCAAACAACTAGTAGGTAAGAGATTTAAAAAGGGACAATTTATGCCACCCAGACTAGTCAGAAGACACCAGGTGAGAGGCAGAGATCTGCAGGAAAAACAAAAAAGGAACAGCATGGCAGCTCATAGAGTAGTGGTACAAGTTTGAAACATGGAAATTGACTGAGGAGCAGTGTGAGTTCTTATGCTTTGATTTTGTTGTCTTTCATAGGTCCCCTGTCCAAATGCGTAACAGCAGGATTAAAACAGGCTTTTACATTAAGGAGATGCTTACCAATAAACAGCTTTGTTCAGGCCAACTACATAACTCACTATTTGAGTCTGTGTACCAAACCTTCTTCTTTGCACATGTAGTCATTATAGTATTTTTCTCAAGTACCTGTAGATAAAAGAATGTGATAATTGTAGCATGGAATTTACGGTAATGAGTGGCTGTTGGCCATAGGTCATTTGATTTTCTAACCCGTGTAATCCAGAGTAGGTTTTTTTTTTTTTTTTTTTGGGTGTGGGAGCCTATCCCAGCTAGCATATGGCGCAAGACTGGGGTAGGGGGCCAGTCCATCACACACTGCAAAAGAATCACCATTCACCTAATCTGCACATGTTTGGACAGTGGAAAGAAATTGGAACTCCCGGAGGAAACCCGTGCAAACATGGGGAGGACCCAAAACCCAAACTTTCATCTCCTTACTGCAAGGCAACAGAGCTACCACTGTGCCACCATGCCATCTGGCCATAGATGGTGCTCCATATGTTTGACTTTAACAAAGTAGTCCTCAGTTCAAAATACTTTAAGAACCACTGGCCTAGATGGGAACCTTTGAGGCTCCAAATCAGTGGAAATCTGAGGGAGCTAAATCTGGGTTGTAAGATGGATGGGTAAGAACAATGCAACATAGTTTTTCTGATAAGTAATAAGCAGGAATTTTCAAATTAAATGCAGAATAATTTGCAGATTTTTTATTTTAATTATAACTTAATTTTAGAAAATCCTGCAATTGTTTTGTTTTGTGAACCCTCATATTTTTTCAGCATCATTAAAATCCATAGAGAATATAATTTACATCTATCTGAAAATCTTACAAAAATTAATACTTTTCTCTTTTTGTCATCACAGCTGTTATATACTATAAATGAGAACTGACTTAGAACCTCAACTTTTACATCATACAAAAGAGGTTTCAGAATTATTTTTAATAATTGATATTGGATTATAATTTCACAAACTAGTTTTTTGCTAATGTAGTTTTCAATATAGGAATGTGTTATTTTTTTAATAAAAAAGTACTTTTAAATATTTACTGTATCTTATAAAGACCAACCAGCTAATTTTGGGTGGAGTCTGCCTAATAAAATGATTTCAGCAGTTCATGTCTAGATGTCTAGAGTTCAGGAAAAAAAAAAGTCCACCTAGTGCAAATGATGCGTGTTAACTGTTGGTGTCCACCTCTTACAAGGTATTCAGTCTGCCATCAATGACAAGGTTAAGATGTTTTAGAGGAGGTGAAGAGATTACACGGCTTATTATCCACATCTCTCTTTCCACAAATCCTGGCAGCATGGGGCAGCTCGGAAATTTAATCCTATGTCTACAAGATAAAGCTTTATTATAAAAAGATTAACAATATGCTTGTTGTTTTGCTCTGTACAGTCTGGCAGTCAATGGCAGTAATCGTTACTAAGTGCTGGAAACGAGTGTAACCAGAATGGCATCTGAGAGAAGTTTGAGTCTGTAGCAAAAAGTAGAAAGGAACACTGAGCATTAGTTTCCCAGAATTGAAGAATACCATTCAGATGACTTGATCAATACACTCGCATAACTCATGTGTTGCTATAAAAATGCTTTAATGGTTAGGCAAATGTCAAATATGGCTAATGTAGTTTTTTAACATTTTGTGGGTGGAAAGGAAAACAGAAAAGGCTTGGGAATGTGCAATACATGAATAAAAACCTAAGACATTGTGGTTGTTTATTAATTATTGTTTAAGTTTGAGAACTGAATGATAACAGAGGCTGGTGTGGTAGAGGTGTCTGATCTGCCAAACAGGCACTAGTTTAAACAGGCTTCTACAAAGCCCAGTAGGAAAAACAAACAGAAAACATTTCAATTCTCTGTACCCCGCATTTGACTTATGAAAGCCTCGGGAGACTTTTATCTGTCTGCCTGTTTGTGTATTCTGATTAATGAAGCAGGATGCCAGGTAAATAAACAGAGACTGTGCATTTTTGGAAATTGTTTCATGCAAAACATTTATTTATAATTTCATCTTGCAGTGTGACATCTTTCATTCGTTGTGGAAGCAATCTGAAATAAAATTCTCTTGTCTATTGTGAGGATCGTCAACCTACATTACAGTACATCAGCAGTTATAGACATGCCCAGTTGCTTTATTGTTACGCACCAAAGATTTAAAACGATATTTATTGAATCCTGTAACAGACCTGTTGTTTGAACATGCAATTTAAACCCTTGAAATACAGTCTTGGTTTTGAGATCTGTGTTACCACGTAATAGTCCTCTTTTGTTAGTGAAATATTATAAAATGTGAATTGTAGAAAAAAGACATGTTTTAAGATTAATCTTAATGTATGTCCTAAGGACATTTAAAACAAAATAGCGATTTCTTTTTAGTTTATCTATAAAACCAAATTGCAACTCACTATATTGGTTCCAGTCACATTATACTGTTGCAAAAACATTTTTGCAGTGATAAAAGTGATGAATATGTGTTTTGTTTATCTACATCTGTTTTTGATACATGTGACTACATAGTCACATTAATAACATTCACAAATAACTGGTTAAAATGTATAATTAGAACAAATTTAGTTTAATAATAATAATAATACATTTTATTTATATAGAGCCTTTCCCATGCTCAAGGCACTTACAGAATATAATAAAGAACGGCAGCGTACACAGTATATAGCATTGTACAAACCAGATAAATAAATAAAGAAGATTAAGACAGTGAATTCTGAAAAAAAAAAACAGACAACATAATTGATGGTCTAGCACACACACACAGGTTACATTAGCATCTTGACAGAGAAGTAAACTGAGAGAAGGGTAATAAAGTCAGGTAGAGCTAAAAGCCTTCCTGAACAGATGAGTTTTGAGTTGTTTTTTTAAACAATTCATGGAGTCAGCTGACCTGATTAGTTTCGGTAGGTCATTCCAGAGTCTGGGCGCTATACAGCTGAAGGCCCTGTCACCCATGGAGTGTAGATTGGTGTGGGGTACAACAAGATTGCCAGAATCAGAGGACCTTAGTGGGCGGGCAGGCACATAGTGATGGAGAAGGTCACTGATGCAGTTTAAAATTTAACAGATTCCATAAAAACTTCAATTGATTACATATGAAAATTTTATGGACATTAATACTATAGGTCTATAAGACATTTCAGGTTGTTGACTTGATTCTTAGCTTGTTTTGTTCATTGTATTTCTTTTTTTTTTCTACCTTTTTGTCATTCTGGTATTTGATTAGACCTTAGTATATATAAAAAAGCTTCTGTAAATAGCTAAATTTACTCCTGGGGACAAATAAAGTTTGTCTGTCTATCTATCTGTCAGTCTGTTTATCTTAACATTACTACAATGAATAACCTTTTAGAGACAGTAAATGAAGCATTAATCTTGTATTGTTACAGGCATTCAATTCATTGTTATAAAACATTTCATGTGTGCAAGAAGGTGTTGGTCTATGTTGACATTCTTAATAACTGTTTGTTCTGTATATGGATAATAAAAAACAGCCTTTATTTCATTTCCAGCAGTAGTGTCTATTCCTGAGGCCCTTTAGCTTCCTACTAAGTACTATTCCACATGGTGGATTGATGGCATAAATCTTATATTCTTTAAATTAGTTCTGAAATTTTTGATATTAAGACAAGTTTTTTTCCTAGTAATATTTAGAATTTAATAACATCCATTATATCAGATTGCTGCAGATGTATTAAGTTCATAAATAAAGTCATCTTTGAAGTGAGTTTTTACTATATCTATTGGATCATAATTCTTAGTGACACTAAACACTCTAATAAATAACATTTACTAAAATAAGATTTAATGTTAATTTGAGCCATACATCAATCAATTTTCTGATGTTCTGTTTGTATTATTCCTAATATTATCTCTTTTTAATATTATTCTACTTCCACCATGCTTCATTCATAAAATTACTAGTTTTGATCATTCTGAGTTTACAACTTTTTATAGGTCTAGAATAAAAATGTCACTTTATTTCTGAGTATATAAATGCAGAAGCTTTACTTGCTACCTCTAGGGTGCTGTGACAGTTTTATTCACAAAAAATGTATAATTTTGCAATGGGTTTTAGAAGTTTAATGTGAACCCCCATCACTGTAAAGCTCATTAGATGTACAGTGCAACAGAGATACCCATTTCTAATTTTATGGAATTTATGCCTTGTTTAGAGAGGTAAGCTAGTGCAGAGTTTCAGATTAGCAAACTGGCAGTTTTTAGCCCAATTCCATAGCTGTTTCAGTGTCCTTATATTGTCAGATTATTAAAGTGACACTTTTTTGTTTACTGTATGTTTAAATGCAGCATAGATACTTGTTGATATCAGCTTTGTTTTCCAGACAGATCAATAAACATGATACTCATGCATCCTGTTACATCTCAAAGATGTGTGGATTAGATTGCTGTCTCCAAATGATCTCATTAATATTCAGAAAAGTTTTAGGCTTGATTGTACTCTACAATGGGCTAATGGGCCTTCTACAGCTGTTTCCTGCCTTATGATCAATGTTGCAAGGACAGGCTGTGGATCTCCACTGCCCTGTGATGGATACAGCATGTATTGGTGTACATATACAATGTCATATAAAAATAGTTATTTCAATATATTTGTGTTCTGAGTGTTAAATATTATTACTTACAGTAAGTCTTTGGTAACTGAGCAAGGACATTTATGTTCAAGACATATCACAATCAAGTACAATTTGTGGTTTTAGTGAATTTATTAATTATTCAAATATTTCAAAATACATAGGATGCAAATATGCCCCTTTATTGATACTGTGAGTAATACAGTTCATT
Source organism: Erpetoichthys calabaricus (assembly GCF_900747795.2). Classification (NCBI taxonomy): domain Eukaryota; kingdom Metazoa; phylum Chordata; class Cladistia; order Polypteriformes; family Polypteridae; genus Erpetoichthys; species Erpetoichthys calabaricus. The sequence continues at coordinate 54,531,640 of NC_041410.2, read as the reverse complement.
ACAAAATGTGCAGTTCTAAGACAATGGCAATATCAAGACAATAGTAGTGTTTATTTCTCTTTTGTTTTGAAAAAGCATGCAATTGTTAATCTAGATGTCACAAGGTGCACTTGCTATTACTGACTTTTTTTGAGATGTTTTCTTTTGTTAAACTTGGACTATGTTTGTTGCAAATTAAAACTGGCCTGAACAGGTTACATTTCTAGATAACTGAAATACATGTACGAAAGAGATAAGATTCCAAGGTATTTATTTATATTTTTATAGGCTCTCTACTGGCTGCATTGTTAAATATTTCAGCTGCATAATTTCTAAATTATATCAGTTATTATTAGAGAGAGAGAGAGGGAGAGAGAGAAAAAGATTGATTAAAATCTATACAAAGTGACAAGTATGAGCAGTGCCTCTATGTACTGTACCTTTATGAGTAAAATGCGCAGCCTGTTTTGTTCTTGTCACAGAAGGTTTCTGTTCACATGGTGACAGTTGACAGCTGTTTTTTTCTAATAAGATTAGAGTAAAGAAATTAGTTGTGCGCTCTTTAATCTGCCATTTAACACTGCAAGCCACCTGGGGCCTGCCTTATCCCATACATGCTGAATTTCTAATGAGACCAAGTATAGCTGAACCCAAGAGAACAAGCAACAGTGATCAGCTGCTCTCTTCAGCACCACTCAGTTTAATAGATGTAAGCATGATTTGTTTTAAAGAAATATTCATTTACCCATAAATGTTAAATACTCTACTTGTTAAATAAATTTTTGACGAGGCACCTAGTCTACAGTACCAATTTTGGACGTTGGAAGTTTTCTGTTCATTTTTCTTGAAGTCCTACTACGTAAAACTCATAAAATGCAGATTTCGAGATATGACTCAGATGTTTGACAAGGTTGAGATTAGGTAACTTGAACAGTTTTAGTAGCTTGCTAATGTATTTTGGAAATTGTCTCACCAAAAAGTAAATTTGGTAAATTTGTCTAGCTTTGTTTTCAGTAGACTATTTTTCTTGCTAAGTCCATTTTTACTTTGTTCCATTATTTTTTCTTTCAGTTCTGTGCCACAGCAAAGTATTACCAAATTACACGCAAAGATGACTTAACAACATTTGAAAGATACAATTGGTTCCATTTGTTTTGTTTTTCTAATTGGAACACATCAGTTGAAGTGACTTACTCATAGTAAGTAGTAGTCAGTACAGTGATTTGAACTCACAACCTCAGAATTTAAAGTCCAAAGCTCTAACCACTATGCCACACAGTATTGATACCACCATGACCATGCTTCATTGTAAGAGAGGTACTGTGTACTTCACTCGATGTTTTAAGTTGGTAGTAATGAGATCAGTTTAAAATTAATTAACCTAAAATGTTGTTTAATCTTCATTAAAGTTCAAATAAAAGATGTACTCAAACTTACAAACAAAAACATTGTGCATTTCCAAATCTTTATTGGGCACATGTATACAGTATTTACTATCTATGCCAAATTACGCTTGTGACTCTTATGCATATTTAGCTATATTAAAGGGATAGTTTTTGTCAGATTTTACTATCATTGAGATCACAATCAGATGTGAGCTTGAGGGGTGCTTAAAATAAAACAAGAATTTTGGTTGTCATCATCAGAATCTCATGAGACTGATCTCATTGATTCATTCATTAAGTTCATTTTCATTCTGCTTTTCCTGGTGAGGGTCAAGGTATTGTCATGCTGAGATAGACTGGGAAGGCCACTCTATTCTCAACAACCTTTTCCAACTTGTCTATGAACATCAACAGACACATTAGGGAGGTTGAGAGTTACAATCTCTCTCCAGTTTAGATGATAATGGGGGTGCTGTCTGACCAATAAATTGAAATGTTAATTTGAGCTTCTATGTCAAGTGCCACCGCAGCACTGTTTTGATGATCAAAGTCGCAATTGCTTCCCACATGAACAAGACCTAGAGGTACTTGAACATCTTTACTTGGGTTGGCAGCTAATCCCTTACCTGTAAGGTACAAGTCATAGTTTTCAATGGTAAAATCCATGACTTTATATTTGTATATGTAGTACTAGGGTGTTGTACCGTGTTAGCCATTATGAATGTAGAGAAAAGCCAAGCAAAATGACACCTTTTATTGGCTAACTAAAAAGATTACGAGGCAACTCAGGCCCCTTCTTCAGGCAAGATGTAATACAGAAACTGGAGTTCCCTGTGTTTACTTACACACTCTAGGACAAGAAATAATAATGGTAAATCTTTAAATGAGAAATTTTAAATGTAAAAAAATAATAGATTCATTCAGGCTAGGGTTAATTTAACAAGAGAGAAAAGAACAATGTATTGTCAAGGTCTCTGGATAAGGTAACTGTCCAACAAAGTCTTTTGAAGTTTGTAATGAGTTTTTTCAAAACAATGTGGATCTGTAGACAGGTTGTCTGTCATTCTGAGAGATGTAAACAATCCTCATATCTGGCCATAAAACTCTTGTCTTTATTCAATCCATGTTGTAATGTATTAAATTTTAGCATGAGTTTAACTTCCCATTCTTTTCTCTCTTGCTGTGTTTTGAAGTTGCCCATAAGCACTGTGACTTTAAAGTCCCTCTCAACAGTGTCCATGGCTGTTGAAGTGGGCCGCTACAGGAACATCTGTGTTGCCATGTTTAATGTGGAACCTGTGTAAATTCATTCTCTGGAGTGTTTGTCCAGTTTCTCCCACATAGAGTGCAGTGTCAGGACATTTCATGCAGAGAATTAGGTAGACCACATTAGATGATCTGCAGGAAAATGATCCCTTTATGTGATGTTCAAGTCGGCAGTGTGGTATAACTATACGGTCTGTATCATAAATGTGGGCACATGTTTTGCATCTTTTCTGTAGACATGGAGATGTGCCATTTTCTGTTGGTTCACTTAGGGAGCTTCGGACAATTAGTTGCTGAAGGTTTGGTGGCTGTCTGTATGCCAGGAGGGGAGGTTCAGGAAATACATATTTCAGTGTTTGGTCAATGTTTAGTATTGGCTGAAGTTCTTTTATAATTTTTCGAAGTGTTTCAATATGTGGGTTGTAGGTGACAACAAGGGGGATGCGGTTCTTGTTGTCTTTGTTTTTATATTCAAGAAGGTTGTCTCTGGGTATGGCAGTAGCTTTTCTTATTTGAGTGTCTGTTGTTTTGGGGGTGTAACCTTGTCTGATGAAATCTTGTCTGAGCTCCTGCAGTTGTTTATCCCGGTCTGTCGGGTCTGAGCAAATACGATTGTACCGTATTGCTTGGTTGAAAATAATGGAGAATAACATCATTAGGAAAGAGCAGAGAAGTAACTGTCAGGTTTTTAAAATGACTGCTGTCAAAGTCTTCATGGCACATTGACTTCCTGGCTATAAAATTCATTATTAGTAGAGGAACCAAGATGCACCCTTAATGGAATTTCAGCGTCTCTATTAAAGGAACTTAACTTCAGAGACCAAATAGAACATGGCAGTAGCCCTGGAACTCCATATTCTTATAACAGTTTCCACAAGATGCCACACTGCACATGGTCATAAGCTGTTTCAAATTATACAAAAGCATATGTAGATGGGATTGGTTTACTCCTATGAGTCCTTGGTATATGGGCACAGAATTGGTTTATTGTTCTCCTGCCTGGACAAAATCTGTTCTCTTAACTCCATTTCCTGGCTCTGAGGTTCATCTGTCAGATGGTCTTCAAATTTGTCCCCATCACATATCCAGTTGGATCCTGTACACCTCTTTCACTTTTTACCATGCTAACCTAAAAAACAGGAACGGACCCAACTCCAGTTGATGCTACTGGCAATGTGTATCCCCATTTGGGATAACTATTAGTGAGAACAGTCTTGGATAACCTCCACCACTCTGAATCCTTGAATGATTTTCTACAGGATCACCAAGTCCACCTAATATAAATTTTGAATGGCCTCACTGTACTCCTGTGCGCACCCGCCTTCAATTTGAACACTGCTTCACCTGCCTTTCGTCAAATGTTTTAAGATTATGTTGATACCATTACATGGAATGAGTCTTTCTTCACTTTTACAACCTCTGTCACGAGCACCAGCAACTTTTTTGGCAAAGATCATGGCATTAGCCTCCACCGCTAAAAGCGGGATCAATTCATACTCCACATCTCTGAACGTTCCCAGATTCAGGAGAAGCATTTGTAGATGTGAGTGCTGAACTCATCCCAAACAGAAGCATCTGCTGTTTGCTCCCAGTATAGCCTCATGCCATGTTCGGTGTCTTCCAGTTCTGTACCGTAGATGCACACTCCGTCTAAGTTCACTCATCCTGAAAATTTGGACTCCGATCAGATAACACAATTACAAAGTGAACTAGAGCTTATTTGTTTGAAATGTGTTCATTTTGAATATTTGACTTCAATTAATATAATAAATCAAACTATTTAATTGACCAAAAATCACTAAACAAAATTAATTCATTCGCGTTTTGTAATTTAATATAATGTCTCCATCAAAGAAATTATCACCTTGTATTAAAATTTTTTAAGCTTGTGGAACATAATGTTTTAATCACTGTGTTGTGATGTTACTATTAAGTTATCACAACTTTGTGGTGAAATTTTCAGTTAGGCAGTTTTAAATTAATAAAATAGGAAATTTTAAACTTGCACATTAATGTATATAATCATTACCATCTCAAATACAGGACAGCATTTGATAAGTGATATCATTTAGTGCATCATTTATCCATCTATCTACTTTACATGCTTATCCAGGGCAGGCTGACCTTGATGCTGGAGCCTATCCCAGCAAGCATATGGCTCAAAGCAGTACAGCCTCTGGACAGGGCACCAGTCCATTGCAGGTTGAACACACACACAGAGGCACACTCTAGGGCCAGTTTAACATTACCAGTTCACCTAACCTGCATGTCTTTAGATCATGAGAGAAAACTGGAGCACCCAGAAGAAAACCCACAAGTGCACAGGGAGAACATACAAAATGCCACCCATTTAGTGTATCATGTCTCCTTATTTAAAATCCCCATTCCTCTTGGTAGTGGAAGTAATTACATATTCCATGGTTATATTTGACTTACAAAGGAAAGAAATTTCAGCCTAATTCAAGTGGGCTTCATATAATATTTTGGAGTCATGTTCAAAGTATGAATCATTTTTATTTAGTAACATTAGTTAGTTTATATGGTTTGGAATAGATTGTCTCAAATTTTATCATTTTTGAAATGGATCACCATTGTCATAGCTGGATTAATCACATTCTCCCATCCAGATTCTGTAAAATCAGTAAGTATTCTTGCAGTTTTCTAAACTGTCACCCTCTTTCAGCTTCATCCATCCATAGCCTCATCCCAGTTTGTTCATTACTCTGTTGTAAATATACTACATGAATGGTATACAAGATGCATTGGATGCAAAGCAAAAGGATACATCTTATTGCAGGGCACACTCTTTCAGACAGGAATACTAACAATTCTGGGCAGATTTAGAGTTAACCAACTAAACCAACCTGCATGTCTATGAGATGTGGTTGGAAAGTTGAAGTGCCTAGAGGACACCGCTGCAGGCAGTGATCAGGCTGGAAATTAAAACCTGAACTCTGGAGTAATGAAGTGTCGTTGCTAACCATTGCACTGCCATACTGTCCAATGTGATATATTTATTTATTTTTATTTTTTATTTTTTTTATAAAAGTATGTGTTTATTTATACAATACGCTATGTGTGCTTATATTACTTTAGTTAAGTTCTAAGTGATTATTAAAACAAATACATCAAGATCATTTAAGGAGAGCTCTTGAATTTAATTTTTTTTTTTTTTTTCAAAAATATGTCAAGATATCATTTTTTTTTTTATTTGCAAAAGGCCCTTGTGTGTGCGTTTATGTATTTTAAGTCTATAGAGTTTCTCAACCCTTGGCCTGACTCCTACCTATTTTGAGTAGACTGACATCATAATGTGAAAATTGATGCTACCCTTTCCACTTCACCTACTCCACTCAGATCATGCTGTTGAAAACAGGAAACTGTCTGTGGCAGGATATTTGAACCCTTTCATTTTTTTTTTGCATGTAAAGTTGAGTTCTGAAAGTATAAATTCATACTGTACAATTTCAGTGCAACAATGATTCCTTCATTCTCTGTTGTATCCCCTTCTCAGTTGTACTCTTAGTCAAATTAGCAGTAAGTCAGGGCACAAGTCTATGCTCAGACTGAGATATACAATATTAGTGAATGACATTAAGTGTTGGATGATTTGCTTAAATTTTGAAAAAAAAAATTAATTTTCTTTTGTTTTTAAGGAGAGAGTTTTGATTTCTTGGTGATCTCTGACATTTTCCTGCTGCAAATGAATCAATGTATAATTAATGATGCACATTAATTTTGGAGACGTTGAATGACCTAAATTACACTTAAAATTCATTTCAAATTACAATGCCAGTATGTTCATGCTATAAAGAAGGACTCCATAAACTGTGATATTTTGCTCAGCAGCGAAGGTGCTGATTAAGAAATGCCACTTTAACACCGCTGGAATTTATAAAATTCTTAGATTTGGTTTAAAATAACCAGGTAGCCATGTATTTTGCCTATAAAAAGAAATATAAAAGAAGTATATATATTAAAGATATAATGTAAGCATTTTAAGAAAATAATTAGGGAAAAAAATAAAAGTTTATGGATTTATGAAGTATAAATCCCAAGTTAATAGGTTTTTCAGGGGACTTTCAAAGATATCAAATACGTATGTCTTTTTCATTATTAAGTGCAAATTTTTAGTTCTGGTATCATGCCCAGAATGTGTAACCTGTAATTATTTTCATGATTATTGTATAAAGTATATTGATGTTGAATAGAACACTTTCTTAATGACCTGCAAATTAAACACAGGCGTTTGCTTCAACTATCCGGGCATGTTTTGTGTGCAAGTTTATACTTAAGTAGGCGTGTATAGGTATCAGGTTTGGGTTTGTATGACACATTTTATATTTATAATTTTTTTCTTACCATGTATTTTGTAAAAGTTGCTTTAGGCTTCCCCAACCATCATCAGCATGATGATTTTGTTTTTGTCTGTGCTAGTGTTGTAAATACAGTATAATCAATGTGTATGGTTATTTAGCTTCCTTGGTAATATCATTAACAAATTTTGAACATTTACAAGATAATAGACAGATAGATACTTTATTAATCCCCAAGGGGTAGCAGCAGCATACTGATAAAAACAATATTAATTAAAGAGTTATAAAAACACAGTGCAAGTTAAAAAGTGCAAGGTGGAGAGTGTGAGGCAGGTATAACAGTCAATAACATTGTATAATGTTACCATTTACCCCCAAGGCCCCCCCACCCCCCAGTGGAATTGAAGAGTCGCATAGTGTGGGGGAGGAACGATCTCCTCAGTCTGTCAGTGGAGCAGAACAGTGACAGCAGTCTGTCGCTGAAGCTGCTCCTCTGTCTGGAGATGATACTGTTCAGTGGATTCTCCATGATTGACAGGAGCCTGCTCAGCGTCTGTCACTCCGTCACAGATATCAAACTGTCCAGCTCTGTGCCTACAATAGAGCCTGCCTTCCTCACCAGTTTGTCCAGGCATGAGGCGTCCCTCTTCTTTATGCTGCCTCCCAGCACACCACCAAGTAGAAAAGGGCGATCGCCACAACCGTTTGATAGAACATCTGCAGCATCTTATTGCAGATGTTGAAAGATGCCAGCCTCCTAAGGAAATATAGTCGGCTCTGTCCTCTCTTGCACAGAGCATCAGTATTGGTAGTCCAGTTTATCATCCAGATGCACTTCCCCGTATTTATAGGTCTGTATCCTCTGCACACAGTCCCCTCTGATAATCACAGGGTCCGTGAGGGGCCTGGGCCTCCTAAAATCCACCACTAGCTCTTTGATTTTGCTGGTGTTCAGTTGTTGGTGGTTTGAGTTGCACCATTTAACAAAGTCCTTGATTAGGTTCCTGATGCAGCCCACAATAGCAGTGTCATCAGCGAACTTTTGCACGTGGCAGGACTCCGAGTTATATTGGAAGTCCGATGTATATAGGCTGAACAGGACCGGAGAAAGTACAGTCCCCTGCGGCACTCTGTGCTGCTGACCACAATGTCAGACCTGCAGTTCCCGAGACGCACATACTCAGGTCTGTCTGCAAGATAGTTCATTATCTATCTATCTATCTATCTATCTATCTATCTATCTATCTATCTATCTATCTATCTATCTATCTATCTATCTATCTATCTATCTATCTATCTATCTAATCAGACAACTGCCCAAATGGACACCTACAATATTTAATTATGTAATATTGCATGGTCCCATAAATATGTTTCAAAGAACAGTGACTTAATAATATAAAATACATTCTGGTCACACTGCCCGTACATGTAAAAGGAAACCCTTTTTATTTTCTACTGAATTGCTTACTAACAATCCTTAATGGTAATAAAAAAAAAACACATTTTAAAGCCAAGTGGCATTATTACATAGTACTTGGAGGTAGTTGGCATTGCCCCCTCAGAGCTCCAGACTCCTAGGTTTATGCATGAGCCCAGGACTGTCTGCATGGTGCCCTATGCAGGGTGTTCTCCAAGATGTTCTCCCACATCCCAAACACATATACAAGTTTGAATGATCCACAACTGTAAATCTGTGATAGACCAGTGCCATGTCCTGGAATAAACCTTTTCATAAACCCTTTGAATCAAATATTGCATTGACTGAACACATTGAATACATCTGTTAACACCCATGTCAAAAATTGGATTGTGCAATATTTCAGATTTGGCAGTTATATATATTCCAAAGAGGAAATAATTCATGGACAAATACTTGCTATAAATGTACCCCATGACTGATTTTTGTCCCTTTGTCAGAATAGACCATGGCTCTACATGTCTCATCCAAATAAGCAGGTCTAATAATATACAGTATGGATTTACTTAGCTTTATACACAAGTATGACTGTAAACTGCATTGTCTGTTACACTGTCTGGACATTACCTTCATTTAATTTTATTTTAGAAAGTGGCGTCTGCTTTTGTTTCTGTTCTGACTTCATTGTCGATGGTTTAACTGACCATATTTGTTGAATTCAGTTTGTTAAATGCTGCCATTCTTTCATATGTGGCACTAAGCTGTTTATCTAACTCTCTCCCCTTTCTGTCAACAGGTCTCTCTGCAGTGCTGTAAATGCATACTACTTGGCATGCAGCAAATGCTACAGCAACTGTGCATATGTTTTGTTTGGTAACAAGATCACTTTCCTGGTGGACCTGCTGATTCAACAGTTAATGGTAGGTACAGTTCTAAGTTACCTTGAAGGTTGCCAGTTTGAATTCCAGCAGTGACAGAAGGAATGCTACTCCATTGGGCCCATGAGCAAGGCCCTTAACCTGCAATTGTTCCAGGGGTGCTGTATAAATAATTGACCCTGCGCTCTGCCCCTAAAACTCTAAATTGGGGTATGTGAAAATGAGAATTTCCCCTCAGGGATTAATACAGTATAACAAGTTATTGACTTAATGTATCATGTACACTGCTCTATAAAAGACTACTTTTAATGTCACCAGAGGTGTTTCCTGCCTATATCCATCCCTGCCAGTTTCCCAAACATATAATGCTGGATTGTTTGGTATCTGTGATTTGTCTAAGTTATGGTTCCTGCTTTACTCTTGACTCTTCATATTTCTGAGCTTGGTAATTACTACTATAGTGCCCTTTTTATTAAACTGGTATACAGTGTTACATGACTAATGTCACTTGTAAATTTAAAATGTTTTTCATATGTTTTTGGATATTTAAGCCATGCATCTGCTTCAGAATTCTAGCTCACATTTTGAAAATGCTGCACCACAGATTTAATAAAAATGTTAGATGCATTCTGTTCTGGTTAAAACTAGACAAATGCCACTTGTTCTTCTGTAGATAGCCTCAGTGCAAAGTGAATGAGCCATAACAAAAACTGCATGCTTATTTGCACTTGACAGAGAACTGCTAAGTGCTTTGTAGGCACTCATTGGGTTATCATGAATTCCTCAGCACTGTGTCGTCTTGTGGTAAATACTATGCTGGTAAGTAGAATAGACAGAAGTAGAGAGGGAAACATTTTCAACAAGATCAGATATACTAGGTATTGTTAAGCATGACACAAATACCTATTATAGACCTGTATGTGATAAACATATTTTAGTCGATTAGTTTAGTCAAAAGTTTAGTTGAGTGATTTGATTCTTGTCTTAGACAGCTTATTATCAGCTTATGCAGGATACATTTTAGCAATTTTAGATTTATGACTCCAAATTGAGCCTGGCTCTTTGTTACCAGCTTGCTGTGAACCTTGTATTCAGTATACACTTTCTGCCTCTTAGGCGGTTTACAAAAGAGGTGCAATAATATTACGTATTATATTTTCGTCCTTTTCAAAGATTTACTTCTACACTTATATACATTTCCCTCATTTTCTCATACAAAAAAAAAACAAAATGAAAGAAAATACCTTTAGCTGACCTTAGGCAAATTCACTTGATAATTTTAACAACCATTAAACATTTTTTACTTATTTTGTAATTTTGCAAATCCCCGATAGATAGATAGATAGATACTTTATTAATCCCAAGGGGAAATTCACATACTCCAGCAGCAGCATACTGATAAAGAACAATATTAAATTAAAGAGTGATAACAATGCCGATAACAATGCAGGTATACAGACAGACAATAACTTTGTATAATTTTAACGTTTACCCCCCTGGGTGGAATTGAAGAGTCACATAGTGTGGGGGAGGAACAATCTCCTCAGTCTGTCAGTGGAGCAGGACATTGACAGCAGTCTGTCGCTGAAGCTGCTCCTCTGTCTGAAGATGACACTGTTTAGTTGATGCAGTGGATTCTCCATGATTGACAGGAGCCTGCTCAGCGTCTGTCACTCCGCCACAGATGTCAAACTGTCCAGCTCTGTGCCTACAATAGAGCCTGCCTTCCTCACCAGTTTGTCCAGGCGTGAGGCGTCCCTCTTCTTTATGCTGCTTCCTCAGCACACCACTGCGTAGAAGAGGGTGCTCGCCCCAACAGTCTGATAGAACATCTGCAGCATCTTATTGCAGATGTTGAAGGACGCCAGCCTTCTAAGGAAGTATAGTCGGCTCTGTCCTTTCTTACACAGAGCATCAATATTGGCAGTCCAGTCCAATTTATCATCCAGCTGCACTCCCAGGTATTTATAGGTTTGCACCCTCTGCACACACACAATAACACAGAGTCTATGAAACACTGCTAAGGTTATTTGTCTACCTAAACCATTTGAAGCTGAAAGGAACGTCTAGTCTGGTTCAAAAATGTCAGCTAAGTATCAGAAAGTTCTTAAAAAGCAGATGCCATTCTGAGAAAAGAGCCAGAAAGGAACACAGCTGAGTGTGGGAGAATCAGCAAATTAAACAATCAGTTTTTAAGCTTCACTTTGGATCTTGTTACCTCTGTCTTGGCAGACAGCATGGCAATTGCATCAACCTCCATTAGTGATACACTATATCAGAGATAAGCAGTTATGGTCCTAGAGGTCCACAGTGGCTACTATTTTAACCTGCAGTATTGGATGAAGGGGGTTAGTTTTAGCTAACTAGCTTGTTACAGTTCAGATCCTTTGATTGCCTACTTTAGTAATAAACTGCTGAATTTATGAAGCGGTCCTCCAACTTGCAGGGAAATCATGGGGCTTGGTGGCAGGATTGGCACTCCAGCCACCATAAAAACTTAACTCAGCTCCGAAACAGCAGACAAGACTCCTTTCTGTTCTCCATGGGAGAAGCTCTCTTGCAGCCATCCATAGGAAGGCTGCTCGTATTATAAAGGGGATGGGGGAAAGCCTTCAGGAGCCTTGTCCCCGGAAGAGACTAAACCGTCGAAGAAACAATGGGATCAGGTCTGTTGGGGATTGGAACTGATGTGGTGCTGAGGCATCGCCCACTGCACCACAGCCCATCCAGGCAGGCATGTGGAACACGTTGTCTCTTCGGCATGATGATCTTCCTCTGCTGTCAGAGGAGCTTTGTAAACTCATGGAGGCATTCTCTGAGGTATGCAGACCTCAGAATGGCCAAATCTCTATAGATGGGTTCTCCTTTATTTTATCCGGTCGCTCTGATGGCTGTCATACTCAGGGAGTAATAATAATAATAATAATAATTCATTACATTTATATAGCGCTTTTCTCAGTACTCAAAGCGCTATCCACACAGGGAGGAACCGGGAAGCGAACCCACAGTCTTCCACAGTCTCCTTACTGCAAAGCAGCAGCACTACCACTGCGCCACTCCAGGTGGAGTAGCTGTTGCTGTGGCAAATTGGCTCCTTCAATTGGTGTCCGATGTCTTTTCAACGAGCATATTATGAGACTCAGGTTAAGGCAATCTCTGGATGCATTGTCTGTTGTCTCAGTGTATGCTTCTACCGCAGTGAGTGATGTTTTGGTGAGGGAGACATTTTATTTGCAACTTCACTCGGTAGTTGATGGGTGCCCGCAAGATGACACTCATCTGGTCATGGGTGACTTCAGTGTGACCACTGGCTCTGACAGGGCTGGCTGAGAGGATTGTGTCGGTCCCTATGGGTCTGGTGACTATGGTGAAAGTGGCTAAATGTTCATGGATTTAACAAAAGGTCAGTAACTGTGGATCACCTGATCCTGGTTCCATCACCCTGAGCCACATCGTTGGACTAGGTATTCCAGTACTGGTGGTGCAGTGAAGGAGATTGATCACATCCTTGTGGGCAGATGCTGGAGTCTCCTACAGAACTGCAGGGTCTATAGAAGTTCCCAGTTTATGAATACGGACTCCTGACATGTTGTTGCTTCTCTGAAGATCCATCTTAGGTCCATTAGGCTAACACCTACTAGGAGAATGAGGCTAGACCTGGACACACTCCAAGATCAGGCTGTTTCTAATGAGTTTGCACAGTTTGTGTGAAGAACTTTCAGACTTGAGTACGACTGCTAATCCTAATGTGATATGAGAAACCTTCTGTGACAAGACCCTGAAGGTTGCTGAGGGTTGCGTAGGTGTTGCTGGTGTTTCCAGAAAGAGGTGTTTCATCTCAGATGGTACCCTGGATACCATTGAGAGCAGTCACAGCACATTGCTTGATGGTAACTGCGGTCTGTACTGGGAACTGAGAAGGGCGGCTTTGAGGGCAGATAAAGCGGCACTTTTTAGAGGAATCTGTGAGCAGGTGACACACTATCTATGATCTAATGACACACGTTCTGCTTACAGAGGAATCGTAACATTATGCACATCCGAATCTGTTTTCTCAGAGATTTGCAGTCATGGCAGGTGATGAAACGGTCCTTACAGATGACATTACAATTGTGACCCTCTGGGCTGGCTACTTTAAGCAACTGTTTAAAACTGATCCTCTAGCTAGGACAATGGACATATCTGGGTCCACGGTTCTTGAGGCTGATCTGCCAATTAGCTGTGAACCGCGGCTGTGGGGCTTCTGTTCGTAAAGAAAGATTCACTGATTTTGACGTTGCCGATGATGCTGTGATCTTGGCCGAGTCAATGGAGGCGCTGATTGGGGCTTTTGAAAGACTGAGCTAGGAGTCTGAGTGTCTGGGCTTGTGAGTGTCTTGGATAAAAACCAAGATCCAGACCTTTAATGACCTCTTGGTCACAGCCATTCGCAGTGTGTCTGTCTGTGGAGAGAGTGTTGACCTTGTTCAGAGATTTACTTACCTCGGCAGTGACATTCATGTCTCTGGAGATTCTCCCTGTGAAGTCAGTAGACAGAATGGGAGAGCATGGGAGGTCATGAGGTCACAAATTGGTGTGTGGCATTCCCGCTATCTATGCAAATGGGCAAAGGTCCAAGTCCTTAGAATCCTGGTGCTTCCTGTTTTGCTGTATGGTTGTAAGACATGGATGCTATCCATTGACTTGAGATGATGACTGGACTCCTTCAGTACTGTGTCTCTTTGGAGAATAATTGGATACCACTGGTTTGACTTTGTGTCAAATGAGCCGTTGCTCATGGACTCCCAACTGATGCACGTTACCTGCATTGTGAGGGAGCATCAGATATGGAACTGCAGCCATGTGGCACAATTACCCTCGGGTTATCCGACTCACAGTTATTCTCATGGTTGTGAACCCGAGTGGCTGGACCAAGCCAAGGAGATGCCCACATAACACTTGGCTGCGGCAGATAGGTGGTCATTTCCAGGGGGTGGGACTGGACCACGTGTCTGCCTAGGGGTTTGCCAACCAGTATCCTGAGCAGTTTTGTCATGTGATGAGTGCGGCAACACTCTGTACCAGTGCATACTCCCCAACCTGACCTGATCTGAGAGCATCATGAGGTATCTGTGTTAATACAATGTTTTGAAATAAATGAGAGAGATGTAGGACCTCAAAACATATGGGTAAAGTTTTTTGAAAACAAACAATATTCAGTTTTTGTCTTAGAAAAATGAAAGCACTAACAAGCCATATAATTAAATATCATGTTTCTTTATCAGTTAGGACTAGCTTCTAGTAGTTATAAAACTGGTTTGAATAAAAATGTAGATACTGTGGACCTCCAGGACATTAATTGACCACCCCTGCACTACATGATTCATGGTTTCTACCTTCCTTATGCTCCTAAAGGCTTAATAGTTCTGCCAGAGAAATGGAATCAGATTTGGTCAGTGAAAACCATTCTGTTACTCTTGGCAGATGAACAGGAAACACAAATATCAACAGCTCCTTAATTAACTAGGAAAATCCATTACCTCATATTAAGTAACTGTGTCTGTTAGTACTATACTATGCAAAAAAAAAACAACCTTGTTCATGGTATCTTCTTTTTACCAGACTGACCATACAGATGCAGCTTGCCCATGACCAGTCATAACTTGGGATGTGCCACGCTTTCCCAGTTTCAGAATAAACTACTGTGCATAGTCTGTTTTGCTGAATTTCTTAGCTTTGACAGTTGTCTTCACAGTATTAAATGTATGGTCATATCATGTTTCCCTCTGGGTGTTTGCACTAAGAAGGTGGCCTGCCAAAGAGAACATAAGTTCAATAATGTCAGTTATATGCTTCAGCATTTTTGGAGATATAAGTCACCATCAGGCATGACATCATAATAATAGTAATAATTATTATTATTTACATTTATATAGCATTTTTCTCACTACACAAAGTGGTTTTCATAGTGTGTGGGGAAGCCTCTTCAACCACCACTAATGTGTAGAATCCATTTGGATGATGCGACAGCAGCCATTTTTTTCTCCGGTATACTGTACTCTCCACACATTAGCTGTTAGGTGGTGAATTGGTGAGAGAGACAGAGTGACTAGAACATGAAGGGGAAAATTAACCTGGGCATCGGGATACACCCACATGTATATAGTGTGTGTGTATATATTGTGGAGTATGACCCGGACACAGACAGGCAGACATGTTAGCATTACCCCACACACGTTTATTCAGGGTCTCCATAATACAAAGTCACTCACAGACCCCCAATACCCCACAGTCCAGGCCAACACAGTGCCTTCTCTCTCTCTCTGTGTCTTCAGACCGCCTCCATCTCTCCTCCAGAAACCTTGTCCTTCTTCCACCTGACTCAAGTCCATCTCTGAAGGGAGGCGTCCCCTTTAAATAAGCACCCAGATGTGCTCCAGGTGTGTTCCTGGCAATCTCCCACCATCATGCCCCAGTGTTGCGGAAGTGCCGGCTGTCTCCCCGGAAACACTCTGGGTGTCCCTGTTCCTCTTCCCCCCAGCACTTCCTGGTGTGGCGGAAGTGCTGAGGTCCAGGGTCCTCCAGGTATTGGGGTCCTCCTGGCTGTGACCACGGGCCCCTACAGGGTCGAGCTTCCCAACTCTGTACCCGCGGTCGCCCCCTCGAGGTCTGGAGGAGGAACAAGCCCTCCTCCGGTCTTCTCGGGTGTCCCGGCTGGGTACCACCCCCATCCGGGTACCACAATATATATATATATATATATATATATATATATATATATATATATATATATATATATATATATATATATATGTGTATATAGTGTGTATATATCTATACTAATAAAAGGCAAAGCCCTCACTGACTCACTCACTCATCACTAATTGTCCAACTTCCCTTGTAGGTAGAAGGCTGAAATTTGGCAGGCTCATTCCTTACAGCTTACTTAAAAAAGTTAGGCAGGTTTCATTTCGAAATTCTACGCGTAATGGTCATAACTGGAACCTGTTTTTTGTCCATATAC